>NW_026926781.1:0-28566 GCF_032062105.1 Saccostrea cuccullata | reverse complement strand
CAAAAAAGTGTTTTACAAACATACAAGTATAATGAAACAAAAATATTAACTTAGTTTCTAAAAATAATATAGCTTGTATTAACATGCAGTCTTCAAATCTAATGCACAGTAAAGTGAAAAGAATCCACTCACAACACCATTGAAGAAAATACGGAAGCTATTGAGACTCAAGATGTAGAATATTGAAGAAATGCAAAAGCTCTTAAAATGTAGACAAACCCCGAAGTGTTTCCTGTAATTGTGAAATATTTCCGTTTGATAACTTGAAAAAAATTAAAAATGGATAATTAATCAATTTTTTTCCCGTCTTTAGTTGAAAACGTGACCAAAAATTGAAAATTATATGCATGATCGACAGTTTTACTTTAATTGACGTTTGTCTGATCATTGTATAGACCTCGAGTCGAAAGTGGCCAGTCAACAGGGGATGTTTGCTCCTCCTGGATCCCACCTCTTGAATATTGTATATCTTTTCAATCAACCCTAAGCGAAAATTATTCTAATAACTCAAATTTAAGCAGTCAACTTAACTCAAATTAAATTGTCAGTGTTTATGTGTAAATCAGCATGATGTTTTAGATCAAATCAATGCAAAATAAAAGCTGCTGCCTCAAAGAGATGGGTTCACATTATGCATGCATAAAATGACCCTGTAGATATGCCAATTAATTGATTAACACTTGATGTTCCATTTTGAATATTAAGAAAAAATATATTAAAAAATTCTCCTAAAAGCCCACGTCTTGGAGCATTGGCTTTATGAAATTGCAATGTTATTTTGATGTTACAGAATTGTCTCTCATCATGTTTCAGCTGTTGTGAAATAAAGGTAAAACATCTTTATTCTTCTTATTTTGCAGTTTTCTTTATTTTCCGTCCATTATTTTTAAATTTGTTTCATGTAATCGAAAACTTAAATCAAACATTAACACACAGTCACGCTAATTTATTGCAATTCTTACTTAGTCCTTAATTTTTCCTTTTCAAGTACACTTACATAAAAGATTGCATATCCTTGCCATATTCAAATATCATAGCATTTACAAAATTATGAAAATTCCTTTTATTTCAATTTTGCATATTAAAACCAACTTAAGTATACTCAAAATTTCATTGATATTCCTCGCTGCATTTCGTTACATTTTCCTTATTCTACCACGAATTGATCCATTTTGAATTTCACAAACTTAAAGTTAGCAAACTTGACATTCAAATCTACCTAATTATTGTACTTTAAAAAAGCAATCCTACGTGTAAATGAATGGCACAATTTTTAAGTTATCAAGAACTTTATAAAGGAGAAGGATGCGAACACAACTGGAGAAGAACCAACAGAATCATCCCGACTTCTTCAAGATAAGGAAGGAAGTGATGAACATAACAGCCAGGTGAATGAAAAAAAGCTTAAACCTCAATACTGAAGGCAACAATGCTCCCCCGTGCCACAGCCCAAATCCTTTTCTTTGAAAATTGTTTCGATAAGTTTTCTTCATTTATGTATTATTTTTTAGAATCCTTTTTACACCAATGGTACCCAATGCCCGAAGGAATCATAAAATAGATGAACATTAAAGTTTTTTTGGCAAATGGCCTTGCTTCATGTTTTCTGATAAATAAAAATTATTTGATAGCTAAATTTTACTTCTAGTCTAGATCCGAATATTAAAAAGAGTTTTAAAATTCGTAGATTTTTAAAATTTCTTATGCATAATACAGTATGGTTACTAGGATTCATCCTACTTCTACTATTTATTAATTTGACTGTCTGCGTATCATTTTTAAGTTTCGTCCTATTGATAACTCATAAGAAATAAAAATTGTTTTCATAAAAATACTCCCACCCTCCAAAAATCCAAATGTTCTTAAATCATTTAACTGCATTAAATAAAGAAAAGTAATTGAGGAAGGCAGATATTGAATATGAATCAAACGGACGTCTATTAACGTTCTTGAATTCGAGAAAATCCCAAAAAATAATCGTACCAAATGAAAACTCCCCACTGTACATAATGTGCAGTGGGGTAAACTTTTGAAGAACGCATTTTTTGGAATTATTTTTTTTTTTAGGTTTTTGCTATGATATACATTATAAATAAATGTAGGGGGTCCTGTCCACAAGTACTTGTACACGTGTAATCCATAAACAAGTTTCAAAACAAGATTTTAAAGCCAAAAAAGAAAAATATAAATTAGCCTGGCAGGATTACATTTTATAATTATAAAGATTATTATCATTATAATGGTTTAGCTTATTGTAACGCACATAAAGGTATGCGCAATAAATTACCTTGATTTTACAAATGTCTTCTATACCAAAGCAAGGAAAAATCATGCATGTCAACGAAATGCAAGAAAATAAAAAAAGTAATTACTTTTGAAAAGGAAACATACATGCAAATATTTTCTTTAAGTTTGTTCATCTTTGTTAACCATGTATAATGATAAGAATACTTGAATTAGCTATAAAATTATAAATTTAATGCTCCTGTTGCGACGCAAGATCTTGACTAAATGGTCTCATCCGAAGTATCAGTCTAAACATCCCTTAGTGGAATGCTTCATACTAATGGTACAACAGTGTTTTGCAGCAATTTTCCTCAGAAGCCTAGTTCCAAAAACCATGAAGTGAGAGGAGACTTAAGTTAAAATTAAAATTTTGACTATCTTAAATTCAGCAAATATATTTAAAAATTTGAAATTTTGTAAAATAGTCAAACACATGTATTCAGTGAAAATTTGGTTTTATTTGCTCGACCACTTCAAAAGTCAAATAGAATCTTGCTAGGTTTACATTAATATATATATATATATATATATATATATATATATATATATATATATATATATATATATATATATATATATATATATATATATATATATATATATATATATATATATGTGTGTAGAAAGTAAAATCAATATTGCGAAGGCATGTATATGTCAACGATGCATATGATAGTGTTGAAAGGGTTAGATACTGTGGTTTCATCAGTATTCGTTGAGCCCAAATTTTTGATGATTTCTCTGAGCAGATTCACGAAATTAAATGTTCATTGATTTCATAAATATGATATTTATTTGTCAGATAATGCCTTTGTTCACGAAATAACTTATCCTGGAAATGTCTGTTTTGCAAAATACACAAAAATTCATGTCAACGAAAATAAATGATTTTTGCACCAAACATTATAAATTATCTCTACATGTATGTACATTCACTGAAGTCTGTTCTCAGTTATGGATTTGGTACCAGTTATCATTTTATCTCATATGTGTACATATAAGAATTCTCACCATCCTTCCTCTTAAGTAATAAAATTTATCCCTGTTTTTTGTTATAAACAAGAAAGATTCGCCTAAGGAAAAAAAAACTTCTTAAACATACATGGATTTGTCGGGCAAATGAAAGAGAGAATAATGTTTTATAATACGAGAAGTAACTTGATGTTCTTTTCATGATTTAGAATTGAAAGTTCGATTCATTATATTTTAGACGTACGGTACCCAGAACGACCAACCAGAATACTCCAACAGGGAGGTACATGCAGTGCACGCTGCTCGACACCATCTCAACACCGTGACTCAAACAGTAAAAGAATTAAATGCTATTGCCGATAGACTGGAACAGGTAATTAAGTGAGAGAGTATCATGGAATCATTTTAATTCGTTAGGGCTAATGTTCGTTTGCAAGCAAATTTTCATCATTTCGTGAAATTTGTGGATAAGGATGACCAACAAAACCCTTTTACCCTCCCTACACCCGTGCAAAATGTTAATTAATCTACCTTGGCCTTTTAAAGTGTTCAGAATACTGAATATAATTTAATTAATTTACTGAAAATTATTATTTGTTGGAATTTAGATCTAAGGGCAGATCACTCTATCTGAAGAAAAATACATAGAGACAGAAATCTTTAATGTACCTTGTAAAGAGGGTTTAAAAAAAAAAGAAATTATACCCCAATATCAATTACTTGCAATCAATATGGCTTTAAATACTGTACGTAGGTGATCAAAATCTACAGAACAAGAACACAAAAACTGATTAGATAAGATATATAATGCAATTAAATCACTTTTTATTTGCGAGAACTTTATTTTCGCGTATAATAGTATTCTTTAGGATTATATAGAGCAATAACCACAACTCGTGAAAATTTTGTCTCGCTTGTAAAGAGTCAATGACTATCTCGCTAAAATAATGTGTCGCGCAAATAAAATGATCTACATTGCTTGATGAATAAAGATATTATTTTAACAAATAATGAAGCATGCACAATAACGTTTTCTTGTCCAATTTATATTGATAAATAATTTTTTTACAGACTGCTGCAATGTTTAATCCAACGTCTCCGAAGCCAAAAAGAAAAAGACGCCGCATTTGTTTTTAATCTGTGTTAATAGCATCGTTTTTGAAATGCCTTAGCAGTATTGCTTTTAATTTTCTTGACTTAAAATATGCCTACATACAAACTGTTTTTGTTTAAAGTATTTATTGGTATACCATTTTTGAAGTGGCATTATGATGTTTGAATATTCAGTTCTCTATCAATATTCTAGAAGTATTGCTTTTTACTCTCTTGATTCAAAATATACAAAAATGTACATTTGGACAATGTGGTTCCATAAATTTTCGTGTATTTTTTTAAACAGACATTTTCGAGGAAACGTAATTTTGTGGACAAAAGCTTTGCATGTACAAATAAATATGATAATTATTAAGTCAATGAACATTCAATTTTGTGGATCTGCTCAACAACGGAATCCTCATAAATTTTTGCTCAACGAATATTAATGAAACCACAGTATTTAACCCTTTCAATGTTAAAGTGCCCTTGTTGCATTGCTATTTCTTTCTTGGTTCAATATATATTATATATTCAAGTAACCATGGTATATTTTTCACAGTATTTGATGCAAAATCATTTTTGAAGTTGCACTTTGATTCAATTAGTTTAATCATTTTTCATTTCTATCAAAAAAAAAAAAAAATAAAATAAAATAAAAATAAAATAAAATAAAATAATAATAAAAAAAATTAATAAAAAATTAAAAAAAATATCTCTGTATCCAATTGGGATTCCATCAAGTTGTAAGAAGACAATGCAATAAGTTTTGTCAATAAGGAACTCCAGCATATTTCAATAACAATTTCAGAATGCTTTACATGTATATGATCAAGTAGGAATTCTAAAATTAAAATAATAATATGTATATACTCTCCTATTAATTACGCAACTGAGTCTTTGCCTGATAACATATTCGCATTCAATTTAGTGAAATATACTCCTGAGCATGCTATTAAACATTAAAAACAGAGAAAGTGTCATTCCCTACAATTTTAACTATGTTAAGAGTGCATTTGCCAGAACTTGATTAAGGATTCTATAGAATCCCTCTATATATTTGATGAAACTAAGAATTGTCCTCTTTCTCCTGCCAGTGATATATCACAACATCATTCTCATCATTATTCACCAGCGAGCGTTCTGTGGTTCTTTCGACGTTTCTGTTCTCTTGCGTTTCAATACACGAATGCGCCAACAGGGGTTGAATGCTCTGAAATTGAGATTATACGACAGCTATATTAAATCTAAATTGAACTGTATAACTCCATGAATTTTTCAATAAAATGAAAAAGAAACGTATCATATTTCATCTACTGAAAGATTAAGAAAGAAAAATTCGAGACACATCCAGAAAATTAATCATAGCACGCCTTCACATACATGTAACCTTTTACATAGGTCATCCCTTCTTACATTGTAAATGCGTTTCTTTTAATTAAAATTTAATTTTACAAATAATAAGTTTCTTTCCTCTATAGAGCTAAGACCATCTTTTGAAGAACTGATGCAATTATCAGTCATTTAACTATTGCAGGAACATTGTTATTCAGTAAGAAAATTTTTATTCAAAAATGATTTGAATGAAGGATATGGAAGGATATAAAAATAGCGAACAGTATTCAATATTAAAGTCCATAAAACAATACAAAATTGGAGCAGAGCAAACACGGACCTCCAAAACATCAGAGGTGGGATCAGGTGCCATGGAGGAGTGAGTATCCCCTGCTGACCAGTCACACCCGCGGTGTGCTCCTTGTGATGATCGGGAAACAACGGGGAAAAAACCCCGTCGTCAATTCAGGTATAAATCATGAATCTCAACTCTCTCGTTTCAACTGTACGATGAGAGTTCGGATTACTCGGTAATGCATCCGTTTTTGTCCTGGCTGTAGTGTTGCCGAACAATGGTATCTCGGGACATTTTCTAAATCAATAATTTTTGTAACATTGAAACCCTGAAAACATTCTCAAAATGAACAAAATGCATAGAAATGTTTCATACTTTTCTTCAGTTTTCGTATTCCGCGCTTTATGAAATAAAGCTACTGCTACAACCGCAACGATAGCTGTTAGGATAATACATAGGACAAGTCCACCAAAAACCAATCGAACTATCACACCGTCAATATTATTCACTGAAATTTAAAGCAGAAACTTCATAATCAATCATATGTGATTTGAAATTGTTTAAAACTTAGTGTTCATGCACTTTGTACGGGTGGGTGGATGTAATTCTTTAATAATTTTGCCGATATATAATATATAGCAGAAAACAGCCATTATTGTATGTTCTTCTCCCCACAACAAAATGTATGATGACCTTTTTTTGCTTGTAAATGAGTTTTGTAGCTGATAGAACCACCGACTGAAAATATATGGCCGTGCCCCCTCAAACCAGAGTGAAATTGCTTTCAAGGGGCTGATATAACACAAAGTACTAAATAATCATTCTTTATGGAGTTATCTCAAAACCTTTCTGCATCAAGATAGATAATTGAGCAAACACAGACCTCTAAAAACACCAAGTTGGGATCAGGGGCCATTGAGGAGTAAGAATCCCCTATCGATGGATCACAATTGTAATTCGCAATATGTCGTGACGAGGTAAATAGAATGATCAGAACTCAGTGTTAAAAAAATCATCTTTTAAAAAAATACTTTGCAATATCGATCATTCCGTTAATAAGCAAACAGCAGTGATTTAATAGCAAAAAATACGTAGCATGAGATGGATCTGCAAGTATGCAATAATATGCATGGTCTAAATTATTACATGAGTGCAATCGCTGACTTGTTGATTGCTTATAGGAATCAAGGACACGATTTTAAAAGTCTTTCGATGCAAACATGTTTATTCTGTTTGAGTGAAATGATATTTAATACAGTATTACCCGAAAACGGCGAAATAAATTTACATAGCATTGAAAACATTTCTTTCTTTTAATTGCCATACAATATTTTATGCTTACCCTCGAAACACTTGTTTCCGAATCCTATGTACCCATGTTTGCATATACAAATGCCGACATGACCTGTCAACATACATGTCTTAGATGCATCTCTGCAATCCTTGGTCGATGTGCAAATATCTTTTGAGATATCTACTAAAATCAAAATTATATTCCATGTGAACAACAAAAATAGTAAAATAAAATTATCTTGTTATTTTTATCCAAAAATATACAGAATTAAGGGGTTATTATGTAAATGTATTTTATAAACATACACGGAAAACACTCCGAGTCATTTAGAGGAAAAAATCCTAGTCTACAGACAACCATACAGACACAGGTACCTTCTTCCAAACGAACCAAGAGAGAGCAAAACACTTCTCTGACACTTTTTGGGATAATTTCCTTTTTTCGTAAAGCAGAGTCGAATTGAAATATAATGCATTACCTGATTCAGAACGTTTTCTTGCATCCTCTAATGCAAATCTACAGGCCTTTTTACCCATTGCAAAAATCAAGGATGCGTTTAGGCAGACTGTACTAAAAAATAAATGATATTATAAAAGCAACACTTTTTTCATTAAATATCTAGAAACAAGTATGGTTACTTCCATCAATATTTCAGCTCGATATACCCCAATAAACTTGAGTTTTATAAAAGAATTCACTGGTTGTAATAATGTGGATTTTTAAAAAATAAAATTGATACCCGGTATTACAAAATCAAGATTAAAACTACTTCTGTTTTATCGGTTAGGTTGTATTTTCAATCATATAACTAACGATTTGGGGTTTTTACTTGCATTTTCGTTTTACGTACCTGTCAATGTTGTAAGTCAAGCAGCCATAAAGCAACGACATAAGAACAACCAGTACTGAAAATAGATAGATTTTTGAAAAAATAAATTTCACAGTGTTTTATGTAATATATAGAACATTTCATTTTTCGTATTTTGACAAATTCTGATGTAAAAAGTAATAAATTAAGAAAAAGCTTCAACTTTAAAGACAGAACGACATGTCTTAGAGATGATATTTCGGCAACTCTGATCCTCTGAACATTCAGCTTCATTCATATGGAGGAGCTGACCCTTACGCCGCGGGTACGAATCCCACTGTGGGACGTGTAGACCGGCTCTTCGGATGAGACCTATAAACCGAGATCCCTTGTCGCAGTAGGTGTTGGGACGAAGAAGATCCCCCAAAGCTCAATGGCCCTAAGTGTCGAGAATAGGTTTGTAGCTCTCCTACGGCAAGTAGTAGCTTCTCCATATAAGTGAAAAAATTTCAAAAGGAACGTTAAACAACATACAATCAATCATTCATATGGCTCTGACGTCCGAAATACTTTGAAACCATGAACATATGAAAAGAAATTCAAACACAAAGAAAATCAAAGGTTCCAGAAAGAAAAAAAATGCATTATTTTTTTTGTTTGACTTCCCTCTCGAGAATTTTTTACTCATATGGAGACATCACTACTTGCCAGTGGAGGGCTACAAATACAATACCTACATGTATACTCGGCATTCAGAGCTATCAATGAATAACGGATTTTTATCGTACCACCACCTTTTGTGACAAAGAAACTTGGTTAGGTAATCTCGTATGCTCTTACTGCAGCTTATTGTTAAGTTTTCCAGCTATGGAAGTAGATGCATGCCGTCTCTATGTACATGTTTCACTCAATTCACATACCCTGTAAGAATTTCAAGCATACGTCCTTTCATAACTCTTTTTGAAGATTAGATTTTAAGATTTTTGAATATTTGAAGGTTGAAGAATACATGTAGTTCTTTTTGGACAGAAGTTGTGCCTATAAATTCGCATAAAATGGAATTCAAAAAGTCTTCAAAATTGGACCTTGAAATAAAATGATCAGTACCTGTTATTACTCATTTAAAGGCAAACCAGAGCTATGTTCTTTTGCTATTTTTGACAGTACGAGACATTAATTGTACTTCAACAATTTGGTTTGGATTTTGAGATTCGGTGAAACCATGTATGACCTACGTCAATGTTTAAAAGTTCCCCGAGAAGATTCAAAATACCGAATTAAGCATCTGATTTTATGTTTATCTATATGAAGTCCGAATACATGAAAAGTGTGCTCAATTTGTCTGTAATTTACCATATTTTAAAATTTATTTATATTTGAATTTTATTCTATTTGAACTTCTTGAAAAAAGCTAAATCAGTATGTATTAGCTTTCAATTCACTTATAAGCAAAGATTTGCACACAATTTTTGATATGAATGAAGAATTTTTTTTTTGATTTTTCAATAATGAATGGACTTTTTCCATCGAGTCTCACAATTTCATACACATATTACCCACGTTAAACAACAGAGATCCATTTTTTACATGTAGTTACAAATTAAACTCAACAGACAACAAAAGAAATTTTTTAAGTTATACTCACCATCAAAAATCTTTTTTGCTATCATTTCTAAAAAAGAAAATATGCATTAAGTTTCAATTTGTAATTTTTATATCAATGTCGAACTTTTCAATGAGCGAAGTTCATATATATAGTCTCCCTCAACGGAAAATTTAACATCCGTGACAAAATGAAGCCGATACAGTGGGCAACATTTGTAAAAATGGTATTTTTCAGCAGTTATTGGAAAATTATAAACTTGTAGAATTTGGGTTAACTATAAATAACAAAATATTTAAGAATATATAGTGTAATAATTGTACTATATATGCTTTTTTCCAATTAAAAGAAAGGGGATAATCAATTATACACTGTATTAGTGATAAGAAATATTTCTTTATAAAACATGTTTTTTTTACTCGAAAATTTCACGCATGAAAAATTGAATTTGAACGAAAGGAAAAAAATAACAGTAGTTATTGAGTGATTCTGAACGTCAAATGAAACAATGATGTCAAAAGAAATCAAAATTAAACGTCTTTGAAACAATATAAAATTTTGAACATAGTGCCAGGTTGGAGGAAGAATTTTAAAAGGGGGAATATCCCATACATCCTTGTTCTATTTGTATTATCTATTTATGTACTTTTTTACATCCTGTGGGGGTTGCAAAA
This sequence comes from Saccostrea cuccullata, assembly GCF_032062105.1. Taxonomy (NCBI): domain Eukaryota; kingdom Metazoa; phylum Mollusca; class Bivalvia; order Ostreida; family Ostreidae; genus Saccostrea; species Saccostrea cuccullata. The sequence continues at coordinate 18,207 of NW_026926781.1, read as the reverse complement.
TTGTTTGGTATTTGCGACGAAAATTGAAACGACATGCTATGATGTTACAAAAACATTCATTATACTGAAAAAAAAGGGATGAATTCACCACAAATTCAACATTTTGAAAAATTTTCTTCCCTTAAAAATGAACCTTTCGGAAACAGTAACAAATTTGAAAAGACCACATAATTAGTCTTACTCCTAGTATTGTATTCTAAATACAAATTACGTCATAAGATTACAAAAGAGTAATCCTCGCACCAATGCATATCAAATATACAAGGGTTGTCCCAAAAAGTCGTAGACAATGTTTACAACTTTTTAACATGCAACCGATACTAACCAAATTTTGCATAGACATGATACATGTATATTCAATATTCTTTAAAATTGTGAATTCTTAAATATATATCTTTCATATTAATAATATTAGGACGATTTACGAGGGCTGTTCAATAAATTATGCCCTGAACTTTATGACATACAATACAGATATCATATGACATAAAATTTGACTTTCTCTCATTATTGAATCTTTACTGAATTTATAACAGTTTATGTGACCACTTTTCATCATACAGTTTCATCGTGAGAAGCTGGGAAACAAGGACTATTCGAGACACTGCATTATAAAAGAATCAGTAAACTAGAGTGAAAATAAAGGTTACATTAAAGCTGCTGTAAAACTTGTTTTAAAAAATTCCCAAAGAAATTTTCACTGAAATATTTGTCATTTACAACTACCTATGCTTGATTTATAGACAAATGAGCAGGTGGATTTCAATGAAAAAAAAATTATATAATGGGCATCAAAACTGGGTACCCTCTTTGCCAACAAAAATTATAACAACTTATGTACTGTTTACCAAATTTCAACAAATGATGCTTGATGATATATGATTGACTTTAAGACACAGAGATAATTTGATAGACATCATATCGGGGGTAATTTACACCGTTTTTAAGAAACGTTTGACAATAAAAAAGTTTGGTGCTCTATATTTTGAAAAATGAGTGAAAACGACAGCGTGTACGAAAGTCTTAACACTTATTTTAAAATATCAGTAATTGAAGTTATCGACGTTTGTTTTATATTCAAACAGATATTGGAACATGAATCTATTGTTTAAAATCATAAAAACAAAATTTACCATAAGATGTTCTTGAGTTAAATTGCGAAGATCTGACAAAAGCAAAGGTATGCAAGAGCACAAAGACAGATTTATATACAATTTTCTTAAATATTAATGGTATTGTTGTTCAAATTCAATATTTAATTTGTCATAATTCTATATAAATAGCCTTAGAAACAGACAATTGTTGTCATGATTTTCAAAGCGTTGTTGGAATTGAGTTTGTCGTCATCGAACGCGTAACTGGCGTTCGGAGATGTAATAAAGTATTTTTGATATGGTTTATTTATATCACAGACGGGAAAAAGAGTACAGAAGTGATATTACACACTAGATTTTAAAAGAGAAATTTTTTCTAAATGGCATGAGATTCAATGAGAGTTTTTCCTCTATACCAAATATAGTTACAGCATCTAAAAAATAGAGTACTGTTTGTTAAACGCAGACAATGGGGATTGTTTTGGGCCACGAACAACGTCAAACAATATATGTATCCTCTGCTGCCTAAAATGTAAGGCGATCGTTCGACTAAATTTCGACTGAAAAAAGGACAATAGTAAATTTAAATAAGTCTCTTATTCAAGAGTGGTCTTTCACTTTAAAAAAAATTATTGCATGTTAACAAACGCGTGTGAAGCAGGAAAATAGATCATGACGTTATAAGAGACGTAAAATTTGCTTGTTTTCGAGCGCCGATGTACATTTACATACTCTCTTAATTTTTCCATAATTTTCTTATCAAATGTGATATCATCATGAAACTTGAATGCATGATCATAAAATGTTTTAATCTGCTATGACAAAGAAAGTGGTTTAATTTAGCAAAGAGAAACTAAAGTGTTTTCCCCGTCTATGACTTATTGGAACAACCCTTGTAAAATTTTAAAACTTTTTAAGCTAAAATTGATCCAAAAATAATCTTATAAAAAAAACTTCTATAACAACAACACTGTATGATTAGTTTTTGCTTAAGACATGGTAATTGCAGTATACATGTATAGTGTATGGTAAGGGTCAAAAATCTTTTTTTCAAAACAAGTTCATGTAATCTATTAAACAATGTATGTCACTGAAAAACTCTCTTGTATTTCTTCGTTCAAGTTTTATCATTATAGTGACATTTCATTGACGGTTGTACGAAAACATTTTGTATGATTGTAGAATTATCAAGCCTGAACAAGAAAAAAATATCCCGACAAAAAGTCGATTTATTTTAAATTAAACTTTTAAAAAATTGATAATCATCACTTTAGAAAAATTAGATACTGCTACAGCGCAAATATTTGTGATGGATTAAATTGCGTTTTTTTGTGTTTTTAACAATTATCAACGAAATTGACTCCCTCATGAAATTTTATATGACTATATGTTGAATAGGGTTACTTTCATAACGAAACTTTAAACTTGAAACTTTCATACTTTTTTGATAATGTCAAACATAGTTTGATAACATTTAACTATGACAGAGAGCAGAGGACAGCAATACAAATAAAAAAAACAATTTGTAAAAAAGGATTATAAAAATAAACAATAAATACATAGAGACTTGAGTAAATCTAACACTGAATTGACGACGGGTTTTTCCGTTATTTCCAATCATGGCAATAGGAACACGGCGGATGTGACAGGTCGGCAGAGGACACTCCTCCATAGCACCTGATGCCTTCTCTGATGCTTTTTAGGTCCGCGTTTGCTCTGCTCTTATTTTGTATTGTTTTATGGACTCTTGTTCTTGAATTCTATTTTTTTATATACATATGCTTCATTTCAAATAATCGTCGTCTATAGTATTCTTGTGCTTTGGATGTACTATGCATTAAGAGCAATCAGAGTTCTCGTGATTTTTGTATGAAAACAGCGAGCAAAAGTCAGATAAATTTGATAAACTTATTATTTAATTTTTGTGCTCAGGTGAGCAATGTGGCCCATCGGCCTCTTGTTTGACATTGTTTCATACTGTTAGATATTATATGTATAGATAGTTTCAAAGAACTTAAGTTGAGTAAATAGAATAAAATAAATTAAAAGGAACTTTTTAGGACGAATATATGAAACCACATTTACGTACATTGAAAGGTAATATATTGTAATTGATATCGATATTTGTGCTGTAATTAGCGCGTGGGACTGATATCTCTAAACTCAGATCCATGAGTTTTATCCTTGAATTAGCATGGGTGCTGTCGCACTGTCAATGCAATATTTGAGTATGGTGTGCTTTCGCTTTTTAAGTCCTTCGAGCAAAATGCAATAATGAATACTGTATACAGGGTAATTTTCTCCCCTTTCTATTTCGGTGAATTCAAAACGGAGCGAAATCAAATTATATATATACAGTATAATTTCTTTAATATAACTATGACTGGGTGAATTTAAAACGAAGCAAAAGTGTCTACAAGTGTAAAAGGGAGACAATAAAACAGGGCGAAAATAACCCTGTATACAGTTTTGATTATATACATGCGGAGACAATCTTACTGGAGGCATAAAACATGCATGTCTTCACTAGAACATAACACAGACTATCATTGTGAAATATAAGATATACACCACTACTTTTATTATTTTGTTATTGTGTATTAAATTAATGATTTGAAAAGCTTTATGATTTTCAACTTACTGAGTTGATACTTCGCGAAGGAAGCGTTAATGATTACAAATATTACTATTTCGTTGAAGTCTTACATCACATAGAAATGTGAAAAATCAGGGTTATTTGATTTTATATCAAAAAGTCAGTATTAATTTTTGGACACCCTGTATTGATGGTTTAAACTATGTATGAGTTATCCTGCAAGTTTGAACTACGTACGAGTTAATTATACTCGATATCCGGTATACCCCTGCTGAAAACCCCACAAGTTTTATGATTTTAGAAGCAGAAGCATGCCGCCTGTAAAAACTAAAGACAGAAATAACAATCGAAAGAGGATGAGGGGTTCGCCAGCTCGGGCAAAGGGAGGAAAAAGTCGCCACACCCGAAGCCACGCTGAGGCACAGTCATAGTGCCCGGAGGAGGTGCCTGTTCCCGAGGAGTCCCAAGGCCATCCCCCGCAGACATGAGCATCTCAACAACCGACAACCGGGTGAGTTACACAATGGCAGGTTTAACACATCAGCAAACTTCCTCTGCGGACAGTATAGCCGCTAATGTACCACATAAGCTAAAATTAAAAATATGGGAGGGTTAATTTATATAGCTATTCCAACTGACGCCATTTTATTTATAAAAAGTAACCTATGGAAGGCACAATTCGTTCGAATTTGTTATGTAAAGTAAACATTGATATGAAAATGAATACACTGGATCTTACCAATGTCAATTAAGTAAGTAACAGGAAGTTTTTATAATATATTATTTCTCTTATTGTACATAAAAATCATTTCATAAATATACTTTGAAGAAAATGTACTTTCAATGAATAGCACAGCATATGCGAAAGTTTTCATATATTCATTTAAGATCTAGCGAAAAGCACGATTAAGTACTTTCTAACGATTTTTAGCACAATTTTTTCATGAATAAACCGATTCTCTAGAGAGTCGCACACATTCCCACAATATTTTTCTTAAAAATGTCTCTTCATCGGGATCGGAGATATATTTGTCATGTTGTGATTCATGTAGAATGAAGCGTTACAAGTTTTTAAAAGGGAGGAAAGGATTATTAACTTTGACAAAAGAATTGACCTATAGGAGAGAACAATTTCCCGGAAAAAGTGACATTTTGAAATTAAACTTTATTTGTTGTTTTCTATCGTAAATATGTCTAAATTTTTTTAAATTTGTATTTCATACCTAATATATATTATTTATAACTTTACACTTAACCTCCAAAATTGGCCGAAACACCATTTTGTCCGTTAAGGTGCTAATTTTTTCATGTATTTTGGCTTAGAAGTCCTTCAGGGCAGGCCTGTCCCTAAATAAAACTATGATATTATGATAGGTTGGAATGTAAAGAATATTTAAGATAGGAATTTTTGGGGGCACTCCTGCCCTAAGGTCGAAATTCACGAAAAACCTACAAAAACTAAGGAAACCTGATTGTGATGATCTGCTTAAAATTTATGCCATAAATTTCTATAGACAGACTAGCTCAGTTGAAATACTTGTTGACTATTACACTACCGAAACTTTCTTTTTAATGTCGAGGGTTCGAATCCACTGGGTACCACACTTTTAAAGTTTTGATATTTCGCCTTTTCAAAGATTATTTTTTTTTTATAGACTTGTACATTTTCTTTCAATTATTATCCTTTATGCATGCCCATTCTCGATATAAGAAACACTAAAGAGAGATCAAATCGTAACAATCCAATGTACAGTTGTCATTCAGGCGGAACAATATAAGCACACTTTCTCCAAGGACAAGAATAACCCACTTTGTGTTACTCGATACAGTTATTCTTGGCAGTATAGAGCTGCGATGAATTTCAAGTGTATATATTCCTTAGAGTTTAATCACATTGACTTTGGCTACATACATCAATAACTGCTTTCCCTTGGATTTCATTTAGGCCTATTTAATTTGCACTCATTAATGGCATGTTTTATTATATCCACGGATAAATAGCCTAGACGTACAAAATAGAATTTCAGAGACAGAAGACATTACTATTATGCACAATGGGAAGTAAAGAAAAATATCAATTATTACATTTGGAGATAACAAACTCAAAAAATCAATGAATGGCTTCTTCCTACCTCTACTCACTGAAATAAAGATTTAGGGAAAACAAATTGTTATATGTATTCAGCCTAATGTCATTAATCAGAACGGAAATCGACAAGCTTTTTGTAGAGAATAAAACCAAGACCGGTCCTATAGGTCAGATCCCTATTTATAATGAAGTGATCCTTTGGTATATTTTTGACTAATTATCATATATTTCCTATTTTTACAATTGAATATTATTGAAAACATGAAAATCAGTCATTTGGATCTTTCCTTTATTTCAATCACGCTCGAGATTCATCTCGAAGTTGTCTTTCTTGAGTAGCTCTCCTAGGGGGTAGAAGTTGTCATTGTTTGGGTATATTTTGGCATCAGTTTTGACTTTATTCTGTATCATTTAATAAAAAGGATGCTATTACCTTTCATCTTTCAGACTTTACACCTTAAAAACCAAAAAAAAAAAAATTATGTTATAATCTTTCTTTTAATTTTTGGGTGGAATAGAACTTACATGTAATTTATAGATATCTTTCTCTCTTGCTAAAATCCGTTATGGAATTAGACACTACTGAATTAGATATCCCCTTAGATTTCAAAAAATCCCCTGTTGTCCCCCTGTCAGTCCTTGAAATTTTCCTATCTCTCCCTGACTTTCTCCTATGATCCCCTGTCGTTCTGTCTGCTCTCCCTGTCCAGTCCCTGTCGTCCCGTGTCGTTGTCCCTGTCGTCCCCTGACATTCTCTGATCTCCCTGTCCAGTCCCTGTCGTCCCCTGTCGTTGTCCCTGCCTTTACTGACCTGCCCCTGTCGTCCCCTGACATTTATTTTGGCCAAAAAAGGAGTTTAAAATATATTTTTGTTGCATTTAAGAGTGAAAATTGATATAGTCTTGAAAACTTTAAGGTTTTTTTTAAAAAAATATAGTCTTAGTAAAAAGTTTACACATTTTAAATGCCTTAACTAAATCCCCTGTAATGTAGTTTCTATTACTTGTATCAATGTGATTATTTTTAAGTTTGGTAGCATTTCGGAGCGAGAACGGCAGAGAATTGAATCTATTCTAAAGAAGAAATGAATTACCAATTTATTGCATCTTGTGATGCTAGACGGTATATACATGTTCTTCATGAACCTTTTATATATATTTAAAAACTTTGTCATTTTTTATTTGATCTACTTTAAAACATCTTTGGGCGTAATAACTGTCTTTGTAAAAGAACTGCATTTAAACATTCGGGGATACATTATCAAATCTTTGCATGGGATATTTTTTCTAATGAATTAAATGAATAATAATGAGCTTCAGGATTAATACAAAAATTTCAGTGTTACAAAATCTTTTGAGGGTGTGAGGAGGTCAGGTGATTTAAGTAAAGACATGCGTCTCCCCATATCATTTCAGCTGATTGGAAAATTATACAGACCCTGAAATCAGTATGCCGCTCACCATTCGAGACTTGGTTAAGACCCCCTAATACAGATACATTGTTCGTTCATGTAATGGTACACTGAGTACCCGTTTTCAATTTCAGTCAGTGTTAGACAAGTCCCTCTCATTTCTCCAAGTGCAAGGTCACTATAGGTCTCATAGTTTCCGCATTGGCATGGTCACAGAATTGGCAAACCGCGGAACCCCTGATACACAGATTAAAGAAATGGGGAGATGGAAATCCAACTCATTTTGACTTGCATCCGCCCGCAATAAATTGCCCAGCATATGAGTTCACTCTACATATTACAACTGCAAGGTTTTTACACAGATTCAACGCATACAGCATTTCAGATAAAACAATATGGATAGTTGGATCATCAATCATATACTGGGCTGGACTGGCTGTAGCTATCAGGGCAGGTGAGAAGGGGAGATAAAAATCAACAAAAAGCGTATCATAATCAATAAATGTATGAGAAACTTCTTGGCAGGCCAAGTGCAGGGTTTGTACATAAGCCACGATCACATTATTAAAGCCCCAGAAATAGAGCTGTTCCAAACAGAGGGTACACACCTGTGGGCCACAGGCAACAACATATACTTAAATATTATGCAAGCTGCCTTAGAACATTTTATTGGGGGAAGGGGTAATCATTACCCACCATCCGACCTTAAATTCAAATTGCATATTCATCAGCCATATTAGAGTTCTTAAGATTGCTCCATTTAATCTAAATATATATATGTATGTATATTTATGTCATTGTTTTACTAAGTCTAACATTGTCTCTAGGACCAAGTGCTTAGGTTTTAATTCATTGTGTTTGTTAGCACAGGACAGGCTGTTATATTTTGTTCATGATTGTTAAAAAATTAACGTTATAATATACCTTTTGTACCATATCGTTTATGAGCTCTAAGTGTAGTGCTCATTCAATGGTCTTGATAAGATGACATTAGTATGAAAAGGAGTTGCTTAATTTAAACCTTATCCTATATTTTGGATTATTTTTCTGTTTTTCTGACAAATGAAAAAGGTCCTAAGGTAAAAGGTTTTTGTGGAGGACATTGTTCCAATGTCTGTGGCGGGACTGGGGAGTCCGCAGTGGTAGGTGTTGATACTTTCTGCTCCAAAACTTGGGTGTCTCCCCCCACTTGCTCCCAAAGCAAGGGGTTTAAATACTGGATTTAATTTAAAGTGTATATTAAATTAAAATATACGAAGTCAGGACACAGGTAACTGTGCCATGTAAATTAAATTAAAATACACAAAGTCAGGGACACAGTTAACTGTGCCATGTAAATTAAATTAAAATATACAAAATCAGGACACAGTTAACTATGCCATTTTGTCAGTATTCTACTGTTTTTGTCATAGTGAGGCCCACACCGGATATGGCTGGGGCCACATCCACCTCACCTGAGTGAGGGGATGCTACAGGCTGGTGCATGTAAAAATTAGGCTTGTGTATGCCTCTCCCATGCAAAACTTAAACCAGGTAGCACTGCAGGAGACAGGGCAGGTCACGTCTGCCTCCTTAGAACGCTGGTGATCGTTCAGGCTCGGGCACTGATGCTCACGCAGGCCCCCAGTGTGTCCCATACATGTTAAGATAAACTTGTGCACTGGTAGGCTCCCCAGATTCCCCACAAAAAATGTTAATGCGGCCAACATCCACCAATTATTATTATTAACGCAGTACATGTTGAAAAGGTAGCTTGTTTTTCAGTTATCTCTCAGTAATTAGTATGTAGAAATATATGATAACCAAGTGTATTAAAAAAGCAGTGTCTTGTGGGAATTTGGTGTATTTGGTAAACTCAATAATTAATCATGATTATTTGATTTTATATCAAATAATCAGTATTAATTTTGGGACACCCTGTATTGATGGTTTAAACTATGTAAGAGTTATCCCGCAAGTTTGAACTAGGTGCGAGTTAATTATACTCGATATCCGGTATACCCCTGCTGAAAACCCCACAAGTTTTATGATTTTAGAAGCACCCACTCACCCACCCTCTTTTAAAAAAAATCACAACAGACACTTGGTTTTTTGTTTTCTATATTTCACAACTCATCAGAAGACGGTACCAGTAGTAATTTTGGTAACAGATCTGGAAAAGTCTGGCAAGATGACAGAAAGAAGTGTGCCCAGACTTGCAGATATGACTTTGGATTCAAACTGTGTTTTTATATTATAAAAAAAAATTAATTTATATTAACTTTTTAAATTTATGTATGGAAATTTATTGTCGCATCTATTTTTGGGGGGCTGGGGACTGGGGAGTCTGCAGTGGTAGGTGTTGATACTTTCTGCTCCAAAACTTGGGTGTCTCCCCCCACTTGCTCCCAAAGCAAGGGGTTTAAATACTGGATTTAATTTAAAGTGTATATCAAATTAAAATTTACAAAGTCAGGACACAGTTAACTGTGCCATGTAAATTAAATTAAAATATACAAAGTCAGGACACAGTTAACTGTGCCATGTAAATTAAATTAAAATATACAAAGTCAGGACACAGTTAACTATGCCATGTTTTCAGTATTCTACTGATTTTGTCATAGTGGGGCCCACACCGGGTATGACTGGGGCCACATCCACCTTACCTGAGTGAGGGGATGCTACAGGCTGGTGCAGGCAACAATGAGGCTTGTAAAAAGCCAGGGCCATGCAGCTAAACTTAAACCAGGTAGCACTGCAGGAGACAGGGCGAGAAGGGCAGGTCACGCCTGCCTCCTTAGAACGCTAGTGATCGTTCAGACTCGGGCACTGATGTTCACGCAGGCCCCCAGTGTTTCCCATACATGTTAAGTTGAACTGGTGCACTGATAGGCTCCCAAGTTTTCCCACAAAAAATGTTAATGCGGCCAACATCCACCAATTATTATTATTAACGCAATAAATGTTGAAATGGTAGCTTGTTTTTCAGTTATCTCTTAGTAATTAGTATGTAGAAATAAATGATAACCAAGTGTGTTAAAAAAGAAGTGTCTTATGGGAATTTGGTGCATTTGGTGAACTCAATAATTAATGAAAAATGATGTTACCAGGGATTAAGAAATAAAGTCTGCGTTTTCGTGAATGTTGCAGGATAACCTCTGAGGTCGAGAAATATTGTTTGAACATAATATCTGAGGCGTTTGTTGCAACGCACTTTGAAAAATTACGCACTTTGAAAAAAATTTTCAAAGTGCGTTAAAATTTGGGACCAAGCTAACCCACTTTGAAAAAAATAACTTTTTTTCAAAATGCGTTACATGTAATATCGACCATATTAACGCACTTTGAAAAAAATGTAAAGATTGATCAATATTCCTGCAAATAATCGGTATGATAAATAACAGATCCTGGTTTGATAACTTTTTTATGATAAAGTCACTGTAGGACCTGAGATATTGACGTTTTAAATATTTAAGGTTTTGATAAAATCAAAGGGAAAATTAAAGGGTCTTGAAAAAAAGTTCATTAATTCGTTTCTTCTTTTTTTAATTCTAGTCTTTGATAAGTAGATGTAAAGGTGTATAGGGTGCAATAACAGAGGACAGCTTCAAGCAACTTAGCATTTATCACAATAAAAAGGGGCCAATTTGATTGTTCAAAACTATGAAAATTTTTTCTCTCTCATACGTTTTACTGTACTTAAAAATTTCATCTGTTTTAATTAATAATTTATTATTGAAAGTTTTTAACGTCATACCAGTTAGGTAAATACATAATTATATGAATGCTTTGAGTATAGCAGAGACATCGAGACTGGGCGAAGGGCCAGGGGAGGGGATGAGGGGCTAAGCCCCCCACTTATTTTGGAAAGATATATTCATCGTATAAGCATTGAAAATGCAGCGTACCCTTTTTAGGTTTATTGTTCTCCTCCTTCGTTTGTTACCGACACCTATGTATTGGAAAGATAAAGATTTGGACTGACAGATCTTATACCCGTCTTCTCTTTTCGACGGGAGTAAATCAATTCATTTTTGAGGTTAGGGTTAGGCTTAGTTTTTTGAAAGATAAATAGCAAATAAAATCTTTCCATGACTAAAATATGATTTTCTTTTCAAAGTGCATGCGTTAAGTGTCTCCATATGTAGACTCTTAATGCACTTTGAAAATTTTTTTCAAAGTGCGTTGATTTTGTCCCAATTTTAACGCACTTTGAAAATTTTTTTCAAAGTGCGTAAGTTTTTCAAAGTGCGTTGCCACAGGCGTTAGCCGAGGTTTTTTGTTTTTTTATATTTCAAACAACATTTCGAGCGAGGAGGTTATCTTGAATCATTCACGACAACAAGGACTTGAATTATTTCTATTTTGACTAATAAGAGTCTAAAAATACGGCTGATCGTTTCTTCTATAGAGAACCTACTTATGCCACTGTGTCTCGATTACGCTGTTCCATTAAACACTTAAGAGTATTTTGTTTTGTTTTTCTCCGTATGGAAGGCAGACGATTTGAGCTTTCGCTGCATTAAAAATAATCTTTTTTCTTATAAATTTTTATCATAAATATTTTTTTATGAATGTACAATAATAAAATAAGTTTTCTATTTTATTGCATTATCACTAAAATCACGGAATGAAAATATGGTGTAGGGAGATCCTTTGAACAGCCCCTTTTAGCTATAAAAACCTATATTCATCAGCTACTTTATGTAATTAACACAATGTTTCAACTTCGAAAGATCACACATCGATGAGTCTAAATGAGTCTATTACATACTTCATTTTAGAGTCAAATATTTATTTCAACAGCACAGGTTTGATACATGTTTCTGATCTGATATTTTTTTGATAACGATCGTGATTTTTATTTGAGAATAGTGTCTGCGACATTTCTTTGATCTCAGCAACAATCGAGGTAGAATGTTCGACAATTATTAAGACATATTTTTCTTTCGTCTTTCGGTGAACTCTTTGCATTTACGTTTGGCAATCACTAAGAATTTTAAAGCAAGAAATATTCTACAAATACTTTATTTCTTCTCTCCAGTGGTATATTCTTGTGTCAATTGTTCGGGTACCCAGCGCAGTTATGAAATCAGATGTTGAAAATATGCAACACCAACGTTTAAACTCCCGTTAAACCCATAGTAAGAGGAAAAATGAATAAATTTTTATAACTATCTATTTTTTAAATTTTATTTTAACTTCATTTTGTGCATTTGTCAGATTTTCGATCAGAAAAGTGGACATCATGAAAACAAAAAAAAGAAGTGCGGTAAAGATTAAATCTGATATAAACGAAAAATGGATTTTGACGTCAAGGCTGAGCAGCAAAAACACCTTATTTAACTTGTGTGTAGCGTCATATTTTTCCAGACAACGATCTGTTGAACAATACCAATGACAAATATATGTCTAAGGGTTTGAATTTTTCCTTAATATTTTGGTAAATATTTTTTTTGTGAATAATTTAACCAGAGTAAAAACGAAAGCGCCAGAAGACCATAACTTTTTACGGACTAAATGACACTAAATGAGCCTATATATGACACATGTATATTCTATTTTAATGCAATAAGTATCTGGATGGCCCGATTACCCATCACATTGCTTATTTCTTTCCATAATCCTCTCAACAATACAACGTCTTATCCTATCCTCTTTCAATGAGTAAAAAGTCATGTGTTGCCACTTTTGTTACGTTTTGCAAAACTTTCAACAGTATTATCAACATTGACATATAATTTTTAGCAGACACAAAATATAAAGATGAGAAATAAATCAAATTTGTAAAGGGATATAATCTAAATTGCCAGTAATTACAAGGTAGACTTAACAGAAAAATCATAAAAATGGGTCTGAAAATTTGGCGGAGGCGGAGTGGAAGGGGGTAAATAACAAAGTTTGATAAAAGTCCGTCCTCCAAGGCTGAAGGTGGAAGAAGAGGCAGAGTGAAGCACCATGTGTCCGTAATTTTAATTGTTAGATTTGATTGGTCAAACACTACCCCTTCTAAGACATGAAAACAAAATGATCATTTATGTACAATTGCCAATGCCAATTTATTTTGACATAATAACTAATTTATGGAACTTCTCGTTCATTAACATTTTCGTGTAATGTTGTAATTCCAACTCACATTTATTGTACTATCGCAGTATTTCAAGAAACCGCCTTCACTCTCCATTCTCATAAACAACAAGACATTTAGGTATGTTGCACTTTGCCACTAATGTGACTTTAATTAGAGAAAATACTTGTAATTAATTATGTAATAATTGATCTTGAAATCCATAAAATTATTAATAAACATCTTATTATCTGTATCAAAAATTTACAACAGATGAATATGATTAATATGTAAAACCGTGATTACATAATATATGGCGTAATTGATTACATAATGTATCAAACGTTCTTGTGGTCTGAAACCGCCAAAAACAACTAAAAAAACACATTAAAACCAAGAAAAGAAGATTGACAAAACTGGACAACCTAAAAAACAGGGAAAGGTGGAGGGGTGGAGGCGGCTTAAAATTATTTGAAGCTATCCAACACACATGTACTTTTCACGGCGTCCTAAAAGAAACTGAAAAGTGACGCTATCTGGACGACCGGGTCCTGATTTTTACCGCGCACGATTTTCATTGGGCGTTTACTAAATGTTTTCATTTCCAAGAATCGCTTGCATCTGCCTCTCCTTATTTGGACACGGCAAAAACTTTCCAACGATTGGTAGCCCAGTTATCTATCAAATTGCTTACTTCTATCAATAATCCTAATATAAAATACAATTGATTTTGAATTTAGTTTTCAAAAATCGGTTTGTACATAGTAACAATAATATTAATAACCTTTATTTATCCAGGATAGCACAGTTAGCATTAAGCTAGTTTTTATTGTTGCCCTGCATTAAAACATATTTACTGTCATATATGAGATATGACATATGAAATTAGCATCTTAGTATGAACAAAATATATAAAAGTACAAACAAATATACATATACATATATAAATATGAAGAAACACATTTTTTAAGAATACAAACATAAATTGGTACACTCAAAGATTGGATATGATATATAAATCATATATATATATAAACCAAGTAATTTGGTCTGCTTCATAAATTCAGTACAGAACATAATGTTTATACTAAAAAGATGGTTGAGTTTTTGGAGATCAGGTCTACCAGCAATGTATTGCAATTTACGTGTGTACCAATTTTGGCCATTATTAACAGACCTGATTTTGTATTCATTTGAGGCAAAATTTGATAAGAATTTTATACATGAATGGAAAAAAAACCTGCTATTGCCTTCAACTCGACATTTATATATCGACGACGTACGACATATTGTCAATTAAAAATAGATATTTACATTCTTATGTCGATACGGTATATCCCCGTCAGCTTGAAATATAAAAAAAGTTCTACAGTAAAAAATAATACAATTTATCAATAAGCGAAATGCTGAATGATGTTTTATATTAATTATCAAGTCATTATTTACACACTGAATTGACGACAGATGTTTCCATTTTTTTTCTCGATGATGACAAGGAGAACACGGTGGGGGTAACAAATTGGCAGATGATCCGTTTTCCTCCATAGCACAGTATTTCACCTCTAATATTTTTAATGCTTAAGTTTGTGTCTGCTCTGCCTCATTATTTGTACTGTTTAATGAATTGTTGATCTTGAATAATATTCGTTAGCTCCGTATATTTCGTTGATACCTTCTACATGTTGCTTGTCAGTGACAGCTACTGACACAAAAATTATTAAGTAAATTATGTTTGTCTTTCATATTTTGTTTTTTCTAAGAATTTAAGTAAGTCACATGATATTAATGTCATTACGTACATTAAAGAAAATATTTAAAGCTTACATCTAATAAACAAACAATACAAGGTACATTTAATTAAGAAATAAACAACGTTATTCAGTGAACATGGCGTTATGAATAGCAATTGCTCTGCTGGCATATTCCATGATGCGCGCTACATGTTCATAGTGGGAGAGAGCAGTAGATATGCAAATATAAAAAAAATAATCATTGAAACTCAGTATTTATAATGTTCACCTTATAGTTATTTAAAGTTATCTCAAAATGAGTTTGTTTTCACTATTATAATTCCAGTTGTCAAAGTCATCCATATACATGTAGAACCTAGCTATAGATTAAAGTATGTGTTATGACAATATCACTCCATGGTTTACTGATTTACTACATTTTTTTAAATTTAATTCGTTCGTTACATGTAAATAGAATAACGTTGCTAATTATTATACTTGGATTCAATATTGGAAAAGGGGAAAAAAAATGCTGTCATTTTTATTTATTTACTAAGCTTAAACATGCACAGTTAAAAGTGAAATTTAAAATACAAAATCCGTCAGTGTCTGAGAAATATCTACATATGATTAAAAAGAGTGTCTTTCCGGTTTGCCAGATCAGAGAACACGTTTCACGATGAAATAGATTTTCTATAAAATCACTCAACTCAATAAAGAATGCCTTTGGTTTTGCTATTCTTTAAGTAATACTGCCCCAATTACCGTCAATTTAAGCAGTTCAAATATAATTAGAAAAAAAACTTTTCAAGGTCTTAAAAATTTCTGTAGACAACAAGTCATCCTGTCTCACTTTTAACGTTAGGTTTTATATTTAGGCACCTAAGCAGTGAAGCATCTTTTTCGTGACAACACTAGTACTTTTACAAGGAACCTCAGTTTATGCGGTTTGATCCAAGGGACCGGTACGTAAGTGATACGACACAGACGACTGATAACTTTGACAATATTACATGTAATAGTTTACATAAAAATAGATACATAATCGTGTTTTATATATTGATACTACGGCATTAAAACTTTAATTGAGGACATAATTAATATAATTTCCTTACAACAAAATGTTTGAAAACCAAAATGATCAAGACATGAACAATGAGTAGTAAACAATAAGACAAATTGGAAGGTCAGAATTTTTCATTATTATTCTTTCTGACTCACTCTTACTTGGCCAGCATAAATTCGCATTGTTCTAGGGTGACATTGATGAATAATTTTCGGTTCCCTATCTCTTCTCCCCTTATTAAGAATAGTACAATTTCTGTATCCCAGCACTTAAAGATTGACAATATCATAAACATTGTCGGTATTTTGATAAAAGTCCTGATTCTCTTCCTCTTCATGTCGGTGTCTAAGGGCAACTTCGTTCACATCATTATTCGCCATCAATCGATTTGAAGCTCTTTGGACGTTTTCATTCACTAGAGTTTCAAAGGATAAGTTAGCAAACACGGGCTCGTTGCTCTGAAAGAGGAATTGTTTAAATAAATATTTTGATATGAATAAATTAATTTTAAGAAAAACTTACCTGTATTCAATGGGACATATAAAGATATAATTATAAGTGACAAAATCAAGTGACAAAATAATTTTAAGCATCTCAAGTAAATTACAGCCGTTGGAAAACTCTTGGTAAGTTTAAATTGTACCATAAACCTTTTTTCCTCTATGAATATACGACAATCCTTCGAGAAACAAAAACTATCACAAGACGAAAGACCACCTTTAAGCAATTGCTTAATGGTGGCTTAATGGTGACTTACTGGTGCTTAAAGAAGTTAACTCCATTAAGCCACCATTAAGCCACCATTAAGCTGCAACTTACAGGTGCTTAATGTCCAAACTTCATTAAGCTACCATTAAGCCACCTTTAAGCCGAGCTTAATGGTGACTTAATGGTCAAACCTCATTAAACTTTTACGTTTTACGCATTTTATATCGAATCTTTTATCTAACTTTTAAAGTTATTTCAAACAATATTATCACAGATAATTCAATTTATGCCGCTATGAGAAATATATTATATTTTACACCTTAGGATAATTCCACATATACCTGCGCAGTCTGCAGGATATGCGCCTTTATCGCAGCGCAATTATCATATAACCTTTCATTGCGAAAGCGCAAGCGTTGCTTTTCTTGACAGAGTAACCCAATCAAAATCCTCGATTTTGTTGCGCCATTTTTGTTAGCCTGGTGTGCCTTGAAAAACGCCTCCAAGGATTTACTCATTTATGTTATATTTTATGCATGTTTACATGTACTCTGATATGTTCTCTGCATGTAAATTTCTAGTCAGTCTCAGGGGGATCACACTAGTCTTGTTCCTTTCACCTATGTACATCTAACCTGTATTGTTTATTATCCCGCTTCAGACAAATTTGTAGATTGCTGATTGGATAAAGGCTGATCACATGACGCCCTGAAATTTTCCGTATTACGTCTCCGTCGAGGAGTAATATGAAAATCGGGCACGCGATTCCGTTCGAAGCGTTGTTAGTAGTATAAACGGCCCCGCTAGGGGAAGATTCTGATTGGCTGAGAGAAATCACTTGATCAATTTTGATTGGTGGAGGGGATAGGTGGGTCAACTGAGTGCAGTCCTAGCCCTAACTAACCCTAACCCCTCTAACCCTACCCCTAACCCTAACTAGCCCTAACCCTAACTAACCCTAACCCCCTAGCCGTAACTAACCCTAACTAACCCTAACCCCCTAACCCTAACCCTAACTAACCCTAACCCTAACCCCCTAACCCTAACTAGCCCTAACCCCTAGCCCTAACTAACCCTAACTAACCCTAACCCCCTATCCCTATCCCTAACCCCTAACCCTAACCCCCTTCGCCCTCTAACCCTATCCCCTAACCTATCCCCTAAATACGGAGTTGTTTACACTGTGTTTACATTGGTACGTTGGTACTACGTTTTGTTTATGGACACAGGTAAATGCGCCGTGTGCAAAACATTTCAAGAATGTGATTATGACGTCACGCTTCACAGTCTAGCTTCATTTTTTGAAAACCTCATTACCAAGAAACAAAAGTGAAACTAACACAGATTTTGATTTTTTTTCCCCAATTTTTATTCAGAATGAAAATACATACACACACAATTTACATTTTCTGTTTCTTCTTCTGTCCCTTCTCACTGGTCAGGGGTAGTTTCCTCTTGGTTTCCCGA
>NW_026926780.1:0-28635 GCF_032062105.1 Saccostrea cuccullata | reverse complement strand
TCTATTTTTAATGTTTTGAGGCATCTTTCCACCGCAGGATTTATTAATATTCAAAGTATTTAAATTTTTATTTTGTAAAAACGCTTTTCCCCATAGACTTCAATGCAATCTTTGTTAATTAACTACTGCTTAATTATTGAAATTTTTCTAACATTCTTGTGGTCAATCCTTTTCAATTTTGAAATACTTTAATATAATATCAGAGTATTATGTACTTGACGGACATTTAAGCGTAGGGAATTTGGTCCCATTAGGGATGGAAATCCTTAACAAAAAACTGGCAACATACTAGACTGCCTAACTGATGGACGCCGTGAAAATGTTTATGTCACTGTCCGATCACGAGTGTGAATTTTTAAAAATCGCTGTCTCAACGTTCATACGTAGAAAATAAGCTCAGTCTGTATCGTTTTGACAGGGAAAAGAAACGTACCTCAAACTCTTGCCCTATTAGCATCAAATTCATATTTACTTTCTATATTGTTCCTCAATATTTGAATAAACAAGTGCAAATTGAAGGCGTCGTCGGTCTACAACTTTCGCTATGAGAGTTGTTTATGTCAACATGGCCATGGTCAAAGACGAACTATTCTGAAGTAAACTCGTAATTACGATATTTGTTGACTTAAACAACATTCGATTAGTTGTTATATGTTTATCTATCGATTGTTTTGACAATTTAAGTTGAACTCTATCGAAATTCCTCTCGATTACGTTCCTTTACGGTAAAATATATTTCTACGCCGTCCAGAAATAACGGATTGTACGGAGGCCTCAAAGAGAAATAATTTAAATATTTTTAAAAATTTGATATTGGAATTATAAGAATTAAACGTTCTTTTTGAAAAATTTATCGATGTGTAAACTCTTGACATTTTACTCACAAACTTAACATAAAAGTGCTTCGCACTTTTATTTAGTTTGTGAGTAAAATGTCAAGAGTATACACATCGATAAATTTTTCAAAAAGAACGTTTAATCCTATAATAGCTCCCTCATATGATAGATAAAAAATCGTTCCGAATATAGTAAATATTGAGATAACCCCCCTAAACAATAACAAACTGTAGGAAAAGACCATCCTGCCCAACCAGAATAACCACTTCTGAATAATCTTATTTGGATATGACTGCACTTCATTACATTCAGATAATTTTGGTGGTCTTCATATTGAAAATGTTAAAAATATGTTTTTAAATTTTCTTCTTTAAGTTATTTCAAGGTTCATAAGAGATATATTTTTAATAATACAACATTACAACTTGAAAGTATCTCGGGAAAAATCAGTCCTAAACTATTTTAATGACCAGAAATCATAGCTGCTAACATGTTTAAGTGTGAATTTCCAAAAATTCTTGTTTAGGGTAAGAGTATTGAACAAGTAAAATGATTGTCATGTAACAAACTTGCAACTATAAAAATATAACACTGGTTCACAAACGATTACATACATTTAGTTTGATCTTGAATTGAAAAGGTACATTAGTCTATAAATAGAAATAGGTGATTTCCTTTTAAAATCTTGAGTCTGCAGTATCGTCGATAAGGCAGCTATATGGCTCTTTCATAGTCTCCAAACGGAGCTTATGTTCAATAGTTGTAAGCCTTCATGTTCAATAGTTGTCAGCCTTATTAAATTCCAAAGTTTCAATTTATGAACAGCTTAGTACACATTTCGATACAGTTCTTGCAACATTATTAAAGTGTACGAAATGAAAGGAAAACTCTATGGTCTGACTAAAAACCGGGTACATCCAAGGGTCAACGGACTGTAAATCTTTTAAAACTATCAATTAATGTTGGTGAGTATTTAAGGCATTGTGCTTCCATTGATAAGTTGTGAATTAAGTATTCAATTCGGATCGCAAGTTTCGAAAAATCTAGCCTGGTTCCCTGTCCCTATTTTAAAATTAAATCAAGAATGCCGCCTCCAGGTGGAAGCGGCAAATTTCCGCTTTTTGTAATGTCGACGGTTTTGACGTTTTCCTGGCGCATAACATGTCAAAAACCTGAAAGAGCCCGGAATTGTTTGCAGAATAATCAAACTGGGGTAAATAATGAATCAAGTTTCTTTTTTAATTTTATTCTGTTACATATGTACTCTTTTACATGTATGCGTTGTTTCAACAATTAACACACAAGCAATATACAGTGTATAGCAACTCTATTTGTCTATTGAAGTCCTCCAATTTTCATGGAAAAAGTGAAAGAAATTTTATTATCCCCAAGATGGTAATATTCTATTCTTGATTACAGAAAACATTCACCTTAACTACAGATACATTTTCTGAATATGATTGTTACATCCAGAATAAAATCATCAGTGACGTAATAGACAGAAATTGCAAAATACTGCTGAACAAGAACATTTTTAAATTCTCTATATTCCAATGTTTGATTTCTGTCTTTGTTTTATAGCTCACCTGTTCTCTTCCATCGCTTTCAGATGTTTTATTTTGATTGTGATCCTTGGTTCGACACTCACACTGACTGGTACATGTACGAGATCTATTGTTACAATTCAATTTCTTTATTCTCATTTCTGTTTGTTTTTAACCTAGAAATAACTGAGACTCCGGTTGATAGGACGCTAAAACACAACTGGAAATCAACGTACAGGGTGAGGTAAGGTATATCCACGGAACTCTGGGGCATCGTTTGTTCAAATAATGTCAGAAAGACGGTAAAGGCTAGTAAGAGGGTCAGAGAATACTGAATTCTCTCCCCTGATTCTAAAGGAATAAGAAATGTCAAAGAATTCATTAATGAGAGTGCCAATATGGGTACAAGGGTACTAAATACAAAATAAAGATAACGTCTTTTGAGGTGAAGTTCGTATTGTAATACTGTCATTTCGTACTCCGTCAGATACAACACACGATGTGTAAAACTTGTAATATCCCATTCTCCATTTTGTGTAATAAAGCTTTCATTAGTTGATGGTTGAACTGGAGTGAGCTTCTGAGAAGAATCCGAGGTTAACCAAGCGGATAATGTCAATAAACATGTCTGGTTGTCAAATGGAAATTTTTTCATCTTAAGATAACATGAGATTTTGAATTTCCCGCCTGGAATCCAAGTCATGTGCCCGTTTGACGTCACTGATATAATAGAAGGAGATCCAAGTGCGTTAATTTTTTCGTCTGAGTAATACAGATATAAATCCGGAACCCAAACTTTTTGTTCTGGCACGGTGATAGATGTCATTTCGGAATAACTGGTTTCATTCCAAATTAGATAGTCGTCAGTCCATTTAACATCGAACCAGGCTGTGAAAGAAATGTACTGTAAATGTTCCTCTACCTCGTGAATCGTGTTTAACCTCATTAGAACGCTCACATGGACAGATTCATTTTTATTTTTTCTTGGATTTAAAATTTTACTATAGTCCTTGAAAAGATGTTGCTCAAAGTTGGATTCGCACAGACAAGTATATATCTGTAGGAAAACGATATAGAAGAACAGCATTTTAATTTTTATGTCCATCTTCATTTTGCAGTCCTTATGTGTATTGCTAAAGAGAGCGTTGTGAACAAAAGTTAAATACTTATTCTCTTTGTAACATAAATACCCACACAATATATAGTGACGACTGATACGAGATAACACACATTTTGTTATTCATTTACAAGAAAAAAGAGGAATCTGAAATGATATTCATTATTTGACAAGCAGCAATGGATTAATGGCAACAAATGGGTTTTATCAATCGTTCAACGAACTCGGTATTTGATTCTATTATACTAAAATCAACAAAATGTAAATACATGAAAAGTAAAGTTATTTCGATCAACTTATTTTAAGTCTGATGAAAGGCTCCATTAGTCTAACATTGTTTCATGTTCTTTGTTGAATCTGTCACAATCGAAGCAAACAAAACAAATGTGTAGTACAAATCCTCTAAACAATAAATCCACTAAAAAAAAACTCTCCATGATTTCATGTACTCCTCCATCCTCAGGATCACAGGAGGTCCATTGTTTTTCATTTATTTTACCATTTTTGTTTTTGAAAATCGTAAATTCACTGGAGTACATGTACATATTAACCGGCTGCGTGTCAGTGCGAGGTGCTATTTATAAATGCCCTCGCAACGAAGTTGGAGTGGTAAAGTCATGCACGTCTTTGTGGATGTTAGTTGTGTGAGAAAGTTCGTCCTTGTACGAAACGGAAGTTACGTAATTTGCATCAGGGTTGACGTCGAATGCTGCCTTGAATTTGCGGGGCTCTGCTGCCGCTTTGCGGTGTCCTTGTTCTTTTTTTTTTCATAAAAAAAATGAAAAAAAAATAATAAAATGCGCATTATTTTACAAGGATTCAAATCAACCCTTGCATTATATTATTCAAAACAGTGTCGAACAAACGTTATTGATTTTCCTTTAATTTTGACAACACGTTTTTTGTAAAATGTTTAAGGTTTGGACTCCTTTTTAATTTTTTTTAAAATCGTATTAATAGTCATGCCATTTTTCATCATTCATCATGTCATCATTTTTTGGATATATAACAAGGGTTACATATAGAAAGGATGATATTTCTTCAGCAATGTGTATTTTATCTATTAAATATTGAATTTATTTAACAAATGTTTCGTTGTATTTTTGGCAACTTACAAAAAAATTAGTTCAATGTCGATTTGATTTCTTTTACCAAAGGCTGATTTCTAACTCACTAACACTGCACATGCCTTCGAACATTATCTGGGGCTTAAAATTCCTAAAATGATTCTGTCCCTGGGAACCTAAATGCGAAATTTTCTTAAATTCGAAAATTGTCAAATAACTTTAATCGTAGGTTAAATGTACTTTCAAATCCAGTATTTTTAGCTCACCAGGGGTACGTGCAACGGTGTATTGGCTAACCTAGCAGCTAAGTAGTAGATATCTATCTCTTTTAGATTTTAAATAAAGATATTTCAGTAAAAACTTATTACTGGATCAAATAAAGTCTATTTCAGGCGAAAATATGTATTTAAATTTACATTTAATTCACTTAAACATAGGAAATAACCCTCCTTTTTGTAAAAATCTTAAATGCTGCGAATTTGTAACCAAGGAAACCATCTAGGATTTGGGACGTAACATTAAATATTTATGCTAGCTCTCCATACGTAGCGGCTAGGTTAGCTCGCCATTCAAGAGCGTAGCTTTACGTAGCGGCTATGTAGCAACTACGCTGTTGAACGCACCCCTTAGCCGAAGGCTCAAGTGGGATTTTCTGATCACATTTTGTCCGTCCGTCTAGCTGTCTGTCTGTACGTCTGTCCGTCTGTAAACTTTTCATATTTTCGACTTCTTCTCAAGAACCACTGGGCCAATTTTAAACAAACTTGGTACAAAGCATTCTTGAGTAAAGGGGAATTTAAATTATTAAAATAAAGGGCCAAGTCCCCTCACAAGGGGAGATACATGTAATGAAGAAAAGACAAAAATAGGGTAGTGTCATTAAAAAGTCTTATTTTCAAGAACCACTGGGCCAGAAAAGCTGAAACTTATGTGGAAGCATCTTGGGGTAGAGTAGATTCTAAATTCTTAAAATCATGACCCCAGGGATAGGGCGGGGCCACAATGGGGAATCAAAATTTTACATAGAAATACATAGGAAATATCTTTTAAAATCTTCTCAATAACCACTGAGCGAGAAATTCTAAATGTTATGTGGTAGCATCCTGGGGTTGTTTATATTTTTAATTGTTTAAATCATGAACCCTGGGGATAGGGCGGGGCCACAATGCGGAATCAAAATTTTGCATAGAAATATATCGGAAAAATCTTTAAAAATCTTCAACCACAGGGCTAGAAAAGCTAAAAGTTATGTGGAAGCATCCTGAGGTAGTTTAGATTCTAAATTGTTCTAATCATGACCCCCGGGGTTTTGGCGTGGCCACAATGGGAAATCAAACTTTTACATAGAAATATATAGGCAAAATCTTTGACAATCTTCTACTCAATAACCATTGAGCCAGAAAAGCTGAAACTTATGTGGAAGAATCCTTGGGTAAAGTAAACTGTTTTAATCATGGCCCCAGGGGGTAGGACGGGCCATAATGGGGAATCAAAGTTTTACAATGGGGAATCAAAGCATGTTATGATAGTGTAGATTTCAACTTATCTAAATCATGATCAGTTGGGAAGGGTGGAGTCACAATATGTATTACAAGGGGGGAATCTGGTAAAGAACGGGTGGTCAAAGCTTCTCATGTGAGCGATGTGGCCCATGGGCCTCTTGTTTGGTTTTAAGATAGATTCTTTTCTGGTTTCTGACTACGTAGAACATTCAAAGTATATTTGCTTATATGTCTTATATATTCAGGTGTAAGGGTGTAAAGACCATATTTTTATTTCCTCATCACAATTGTACAACTTTTAATATGGGGACTACATTTTGGCGGAATTTTTAGTTAAATAATTTATGTAAATTTAGTAATATCATGCTATAGACGGAGTAAGACCCGATATATATGCCAAAAAGAACAAGAACAATCTTTAAACATTTGAAATTGGAGTAGGCATCACATAATTGGCGACATTATTTTTTATTCTTAATGTCAAGGGAAAAGATAATGAACTTTACCTTACCTTGCCTCTAATATAAAACGGTCAAATTTAATTTCACTGATACCATCACTTAGTGATTGTCTTCTTGATTCTGTGAAAGAATCATTCTCTATAAGGCCGTTTTGCGGCCTACAATGACTTCAAATTTTCAGATAGTATTATACCCTTAAAATTGCATGAATCAGTAGACTTATGTTCAAAATTAATGATAAATATTGGTTGGTTAATGATACAGTAGTGTTTGTTATGATATAGGTTCAGAGAGTAAGGTACTATCGGCCCGTATTAGCATTAGAGTAATGGGAAAACTCAAGAGGGTGGCTGTGTTAGATAACTCCTACGAATGTCATATCCACCAACACCAAAATGTGCATATAAATTTCTTATAACCATAAAAAGTGACTACCAAATTATGAATTTGGTTAAAGGTG
The DNA here is from genome assembly GCF_032062105.1 of Saccostrea cuccullata. Classification (NCBI taxonomy): domain Eukaryota; kingdom Metazoa; phylum Mollusca; class Bivalvia; order Ostreida; family Ostreidae; genus Saccostrea; species Saccostrea cuccullata. The sequence continues at coordinate 21,647 of NW_026926780.1, read as the reverse complement.
GTTATGACATGTAAATAAATCTTTTCGCTTTATTTTTACGATATTTGCAGCTAAAGCTTAATTAATCAAAATGAAGGATATCAGCTTATGTAAAATATTTCTTTTTAATAACTTTTAGTTAGAGTACACATTTTCAGTTGATTTACTTAGATTTATATCAGACATGCATATTTACTAAAACAATGTCAACTTTTTACTTAAAAAAATCTCAAATCAAAGGACTGAGAAGAACGGATGTCATGAATTTACAAGTGGAGATGTTTCATTTAAATGTCTGATAAAAATTAAGAAATTAAAACTTTTCATAGGCTGTAAGGTTTGAATATGAATTATATTTTATAATTACAAATATTTATAATGATATTTTAGTTTATCTATATATGCTACTTCTTTGAATTCCGTTATGAGTTTTGAATATCTTCTATGTATTTCCTTATGAATACTTTATATGTTCTAGAAATGATAAAAGCCTTCTTTGTTGCAGAGGTAAAATGCATTTCCTATTTGTGTTATAGACTTATTTTCTGTGGGTACACACATAATGTTTTCTAGGGACACTCCCGTACGAGTAACATATGATCCATTTTTTGTTAACTGGGTCTCAACTGAGAGGATTCAATATATTCATCACACTTCTTATCACACTTCTTTGATAGCACCGTTATACATATAGTAGAAGGAACACTACTGTGAAATCTACTCCATTTTTATGTTGTGCCGTTAGAAACGAGGGTCATCAAATTTTATACATATGTGAATTCTTAAAGTTTAGATGGCATTTTTAATTGATTATTACGTGCAGTAATAAAATAAAAGCAAAGCCATTTTACGACGTTATTTCATTTAACGTAGAGATGTAACATGAAGCGGTCACCCATCCAAGGGTTAAACAGGTTCGCCGTTGCTTAACTTGCCTGAAATAGAGGGAGACTCTACCGCATCATCAGAAAATCTAGCTAACTGGCGAGGCAGTATAAGTTCCCTATATACTGTCCGCTACACTTTCCCCCGCTCAGGGAAGCTTCGACCCGAAGCTTAGCATGAGTTCTCTCAAAGTGTCTGGACCTCTTCAGTTACAACAACCAATGCCGTTCCCGGGCACGAAGTCCGTACCTGGACACAAAGTTCTAGTCTTAGAGCATCCTGAAGCAGATAGGAACCTGACTTCAGATACGGCAACCCCTGCCGTCCACAGACACGAAGTCTGTATATGGACACTAAGTCCTTGCTCTAAGACTTCCTGAAGCAGGACACCAGACACCCAGAGTCACTACGCTGCCACCAATTTCGTAACATGAAGCGGTCACCCATCCAAGGGTTAAACAGGCTCGCCGTTGCTTAACTTGTCTGAAATAGAGGGAAACTCTACCGCATCACCAGAAAAGCTAGCTCACTGGCCAGGCAGTATAAGTTCCCTATATACTATCCGCTACAGAGATGCTCTGCACGAGTGATATGTATTGACTATTTACATGTATTTGGATAGTCAACATGTACTTGCATTGATATTTTTATGCTATTTATTCATTCTTAATTTTTTTTTTTTTTTGCAATTGTTGACTTTTTTTTTTATTAATTACTACTTCAGTTTTATCTAATCACAATCAAAATCCATTCAGTGCTTTCAACATTTGATACATAACTTTTATAGTTCAATAGAAACGTGGAGACCTCAATTCTTACATGGCCATTTTATGCGTAAAATAAGTAACACATCTATAGAAATGATATCTAATTACAATATTATTATATATGATATAAAGCTTATAATTAAATGCTAATCAAACTTTTTCCAGCATCATACGGTGTGAATTTTGTAAAGATTTACGTTCAAAATATGCAAAATGTGGATGCGCTTGAATTCTTGTCATAAACAATATCTTGACCTTACATTTATAAAAACCTTAGAGTTTATTACTTAAGTCTGATGTGTTTCCGACATAAATAAACAATTTTTCACCATTTACATTATCAGAAACATGCATAAAAACTTGATTTGAATGGACCTACTCTCAATTTTTGTTTAACTGACGGCCATTTTTTATCTCTCAATCACGTGACTAAGATGATCGATTTTTGAAAAACAAACATCAAAATCATAAACTAGAATGATAATAGTTATATAAAATCACATTTTAAGGGACACCGACCCTCAGTCAGGAAGGACAACTCTTTAATTTAGAATTTAATTCAAAACGTTTTTCAATGAAAATTAAATATTTTCATGCAACAATTTTCATTATATGCCTCTCAATGTGCTTTAAGGGTCTTTGCAAAGCTCCATAAATCACTTCTAATTTCATATCATGTTAATGAACATTGGTATCTTTTACGGAATAAAAATTTCTACTTTTAATTAGACCTTTCTGAGAAGTTCAAAGAACCTTGAAGCACATTGAGAGGCACATAATGAAATTTGTTGCATGGAAAGATTTAATTTTAAAGCTTCATTTTAAGACTTTTTGAATTAAATTATAAATTAAAGAGTTGCCCTTCATGGTTGAAGGTCCGATTCCCTTAAAGTAATTTTATCGTAGGCCGGAAAATGGCCTTATAGAGAATCAACCTTTAATTAATTTTTATTTTTTTTTTAATTCTTTAAATATTTTACACAATCTGTTTTATAAATCAAAATACACATTTTATCATAGTACAGATTGGTTTTTCAGAGAGAGAGAGAGAGAGAGAGAGAGAGAGAGAGAGAGAGAGAGAGAGAGAGAGAGAGAGAGAGAGAGAGAGAGAGAGAGAGAGAGAGAGCTGGGAGAAAGAGAGATAGAGGGGGAGAGAGAGGGAGAGAGAGAGAGATGGCATGTTAATTCTTTTACATAAATAAACAAAAAACTATTTCATTTCATAAAAACAATTGATTTCACTGATTCCAGTTGGTGTCAAAAATCTCTCTGTCACCATTTTTATATGCTAAATATTTTTGAGTTTCATAAAAAAATTGATATGTGAAGTCGCAAGTCTGACATCTAATTTTTTTTCCTAAGCATCTCATTGTATATATTTAATATTTTATCCATAGGAACAGCAAGTTATGAATGTCTTTGTTTTTTACTAGAAAGCCCAAAATAAAATTTTGCTTTGTAAATGAAAGTTGCAACCCTACCTTTTGCTCACAATATGTTTCAAAATTGTTGAGGAAGGTTTGTACATTGTCACACTCCCATAAAATATGTATTATTGTTTCTTCTTCCATATTGCAGAAAGAACATAAGTTATTATCTCTTTTCCTTATTTTTAAATAGATATGAGTTTGTACCTAGTATTTTATTTAGAATTCTGTATTGAAACCATTGCAGTTTACTATTTTTTGTAATCTTAAATGGAAGTTTAAAAATCCTTTTCCATTCACTTTCCCCTAAATTAAAAATATCATTCCATCTTGTTTTCCCAGAGGGTTCAATATCATTTACATTGATTAATTCATAAAACTGTTTCGCTTTTTTACACATTGAAAGAAAATAAGTGCTGGACAAAATTAATGGGTTAGGTAATTTTGCAATTATATCATTAGTGTCTGTTGCTTTCATCCATGCCTTTACAGCATGTATTATACCTGCAAAATCTAAGAAATTGAGCCTTAAATTTGGATATATGCCACAAAATTCCTCAAAACTATAACAGGAACCATTTTCATCTATAAGATCATTAATAAATCTAATATTCAAGTCATACATATTTTTATTATAAATAACTTTCCCACCAATGACAATTTTAGGATTATAAAAAATTGGTATGTCTCCTGCAACCTTGGATAAACTATAGTTTTTATTATTTAATTCAATCCAAGCCTCAAAGACATCTTTCCAAAACTTGTTTTTAAGATTCTTCATGATATTTTTAATATATTCAATGCCGCATGTTAATATTTTTATCAAATCTAGATTAGGTAAAAAAATTTGTAAACCTTTATCTGACAGTATAAGCTGTCTCATCCAAAAGAATTTAAGTGATGCAGTGAAAGCTCTAATATTTATCATTTTTGGTCCACCTTCTTCATATTTTTTCACTAAGACATCTTTCTTTACTCTGTGTTGAGGACCATACCAAACAAATGAGAAGAATAATTTTTCCAGTTCCTTCAAAAGGTTTTCTGGTGGATTTGGAATAGCCATTAGTATGTGGTTTAATAGTGGTAAAACAAGAGTTTTAAGAACAGTTATCTTTCCAATAGGTGTCAAATATCTTTTACTCCACTGACTAATTACAGCTTTTATTTGTCTTAATTTTGGTTCATAATTGAGTCTTTCAATTTCATTCAAATCAACATCATACTGAATTCCAAGTAAGGTAAATCTTGTACATCCCCACTTAAGATTATACTCATTACTTAGTATTTCTTGACTAAATCTTTTGGAACCGATCCAAACTGCATGGGATTTCGAACAATTGATGTACAAACCAGACATTTCTGAAAATTTCTTTAATGTTTTCATCACTTCTGTTAATGATTCTTTGCTGCCATCTAAAAGGATTGAAGTGTCATCTGCTAATTGGGATATTTTCTTTTCCATATTTTTTACTGTAATTCCCTTGATTTTTTTATTTTTTCTTATCATTATTGCTAAAATTTCTGCACACAAGATAAAGATATAGGGTGATAGGGGGTCCCCTTGTCTACACCCTCTCTGTATATCAAATCTTTGTGAAAAATTACCACTTTGATTAATTGTGGAATTTATATTGGTATAAAACAATTTCACCCATTTTTGTATTGAGGGACCAAAATTAAAAAACTGTAAGGAACTCTGAATAAAATTCCATGAAATAGTATCAAAAGCTTTCTCGAAGTCAATCAAAAGCAACAAGCCTGGTATATTTTCTTCTTCTGTGTACTGCATTATATCATAAATGTGTATTTTCTCCTATGTACCTATTGGAAATAAAATCCCGTTTGATCACTATTTATCAATTTGTCCAATTTATTTTTTATTCTGTTAGCAATAGAACCTGATGCAATTTTGTATACAGTATTTAGGAGTGTTATTGGCCGCCAGTTTTTTAGAAATTGTCTTGGCTTATCCCCCTTAGGTAAAAGCGTTATTATACAATGTCTCTGTGTGATAGACATAAGATTATTCTCATATATGCATAATTAATTGATCTAACAACAAAGTCTCCAAGGTATTTCCAATAAACTTTAAAAAATTCTGCCGAAAAACCATCAGAACCAGGTGATTTGTCTGCTTTCATTTTATTTAAAGTGCTAGAAGCCTCCTATAAAGTAATGAAACCTTCTAATTCTTCAGCTTCTGCATTAGATAATTTTGGAAAATTCTCACTTATTAGATCCGACTCAAATTCTTTCAGTGGTTCACTCAATACAGATTCAGAATATAATTTTTCATAAAAATTCTTTGTTTCTCCTAAAATTTGTGCTTGATCATGGATTATCTCCCCTGTATCTAATTCTAGCATAGGTATTATTTTACTAGTATAGATTCTAGACTCTAGAGAACAGAAATAATTTGTAGGTTTTTCTCCCTCATCTACCCATCGTGCCCTACTTCTTACACATATACCTTGTAATTTATGTTTTCTTAAATTTTCAAGGTCTTGTTTTTTGTTTTCCAAATCAGAAATATTTTCATCTGTAATATTTTCTTCAAGTTTATTTATTTCTTCTCTTAATTTTTTTTCTGCATTTTCATTTTTCTTTTTTAGGTATGAAGAATATGAAATACTTTTTGCACCTGATTTCCATTAGGAGAGTTTCAAGAAATAATTGATCATTTATAGTAAAACATATATCTTTGTCGTAAAGAGAATCTATACATTTTCTTTCATAAACTGGTACAGCATACTGCTTTTTAAAATTACTAATAACCTCTTTAATGCTATCTAAGTACTCTTTGTCCCTTAAAAGAGAATTATTAAACTTCCAGAAGCCTCGTCCTTTTTTAAAGTCATGAAATTTTAACACCAAATTAATCATTGAATGGTCTGATCTATAGCTAGTTTCAATGTTACATTTATTAAGGCAAGGTAAAAGTGTTTCTGACATGACAAAAAAATCAAGACGACTCTGTTTAAAAGGCTTTTTCTTGCGCCAAGAATACCTTCTGTGTTTTTTATGTAGTTGTCTAAAGGGGTCTATATATCCATTGGACTCCATAATTTCTAATAATTTACTTCTAGCCTTTGGGTTTAGATTAAAATAATCTAGTTCTGGATTCAATACTAAATTAAAATCCCCGCACCATACAATATTGCTACAATTCATGTCCTCTAAATATGATTCAATATTCTCAAAAAAACTCGGAGCGTCATTATTTGGACCATATACAGTACATATTACTAATTCATGACCTTGAATACAAGCTTTAATAATATGAAAATTTCCATCTTTATCACCTTTTTCTGATAAGACCTTGAAATCAAAGTTGTTATTTACAAGAAGTGCAACACCTCTGGAGTTGCTTGTAAAAGAACTAAAAAAACATTTATAACCCCATAAGTTTCTCACTTCATTCTCAATTTCAGATGAGGAGTGAGTGTATTGTAAGCAATATATGTTATATTTAAGTGTTTTTAAATAATGAAAACCATCTCTACGTTTTGCGACATCACCGAGACCTTGACAGTTAACTGATAATATTTTAACCTCCATCAAAACAGAGTACTGACATTGGGACTTGACACCGACTGGAATTCAGACTGTAAATGAAAGGTTTGATTTTATCACTTTGTTGAAAACATGCCGTACGAAAAGAGAAAGAAGAGGAAAGTAAGAGAAGAAAAACATGAAAAGAAAAATAAAAAAATATTTTGCGTTACAGTAATGTCTGTAGAGGATTGTTCTGGCAATAATTCATACCATTAACCACATGTATGGAATGTCCGTATAGGTAGTTGTTTGTCTGTGCCGTGTAATCTCAGAACCTGTGCGTAGTATAGTAATTTCCGGATTGCAGATTTTACTCCTGGTCTTCTTTAGGATTTATTTTTTCATCTATATCGTCAAAGATGTCAAACACCACCTTTTCCTCCCCCACTTGGCCATAGATGTGCCCGTTGAAATACCATGCAGCCTTGATCTTGGGGTTTTCGAGTAGGTTATTTATCAGTTTGCTGTTCAAGTAGGTCACATCATCACTGAGGCGAATCGAAGAATCCGTGTTTTTCTTCATGGCTGACCGATGGATCATAATCCTGGTTTTGGCCGTATTGTTTCTCATTTTCATCAGAATTGGCCGTTGATAACCCGGTCTTCCCGGAATACGATGTATAGCAATGATATCACTCTCCGGAACTTCCACCCCTGTGTTTCCCTTAATAATTATTAAGGGAAATTATTAAGGGAAATTATTAATTAATTTTTAAATACAGGGAATATTAGAAGAATCCTACCTTAAGTATATTTTATTCAATGATTTGGATTGAACAGCAGGCATAGACGTCTATGCTTGTTCTCTTCAAGGGTCATGGGAAAATTTAATAGAATGAATGTATTGCTCAATTGGTTATAAAGTGCAAATGCCTTTATTCTTTGAAAAAAAAATCCCTGTTGTTTATATGATTAGGACATTCGTTTTGGTGGATTTTAAAACGTGTGTCCTCTTTACATTTTTAATGATCCTGGGTTTAGCGAGGCAAAGCAAGAAATTACATATTACATGTTTTAATATCATATGGTCTTTAGACAAAGTATGTTCCGCAACATAAGAAACATATATACACTGTATTAATTTCTTTTAAAATGATGCGCTCAGATCAATGTTGATTTAATTTATTTTATTTATTTACCTGTGTTCATATCTGTTGATTGACAATTGTTTCAATTATATATTTATAAAAAGTGTTATTATTTCACAGAAATAAAAGGGGGGTCACATTTAGCGTCGGGATCGACATTCTGCTTTGTGTACAAAAGGAAAGCCACAACGGAATGCATGTATCTGTTCTTACGAATCAAGCACATTTTGCCGATTTATCAGGTAAAATATGATTACTAGAATGTAACTCAGCATTAAAAAAGATATTTTATTTCAATGGCGTACTATGTTTGTTACCTGAGATAAATTGAATATTTTTAAACTCGCATATTCTTATATCTGCAAGTGCAAGATTACATCGAATATTGTAGCAATGGAAAAGCAAAGGGCTGTAACTCTAAAATTTGCTAAAATTTTGTTGCCAAAAATGGTTTAAAAAATAAACAAAAGGGTGGTGGTGTATTACGGGCTGATACAGTGAGACGAAGACGTGTACAGTCTTTAATTTTTTTCAGAAACCTTCTTGAAGTATTAGGCTACTGCAAGTGCCAAGTGTATATTGATGAAAATCAATTGCATCAATTTTATTGGAAAAAAAAATGAAATATTTCTTTCAAGAGAAAAAATTGAATTTCCGAATATACATAAAGAAGACCTGATTTTTATAAAACAGTGAAGTAATTTCTATGAGAATTTGATCTAAAATATTTTTTAAAACCTTGTAGGGGCTATTTAACGCCAAATCAAGTTATATCACATGGATTATTTTTGCTTGATAAGGTTATTTGCCATTTGCTGTCAGGATCCTAGTAAATTGCTAGGTGCAAAAGGTCACAACACTATGTGAATATCTTGCTTTACAGCTTTCAACAATTTAGTTTATTTTTACTTTGTTAGATGACATACGATGAAGGTCATACTAGGGGGGGGGGGGGGGAAGGCAGCGTATATAACAGTGTGGGGTTTTAACGTTTCGTATTAATTTTATTAATTAAAAATTGAAGATGGTTTTCTAAATACACTCAAGAAATGATAACTGACTTAATTGATAATTCCAGTTGATTATTAGCATATCATTACCCCCCCCCCCCCCCCCCCAACCTATCAAGCCAAGATCCAAGCTTACCCATATCAAACTACAGAATACACATCAATTTGATTAAAATAAAGCAATACTTTAAATTGATCTTAGAAATTACAGTACAATCAAGCAGAACTTTGATTATCACATCTGACTTAGAGAAACAACATATGTATTGTATATAATAAGTAGGTTAATTAGACATAATTGGATTTAGAATCGAGTCAGTTATCTTCTTGAACATGTCAGAATATAAATTAATCATGCAATTACAGAAATATCTGATCATGTTAACAAGTTTCTATCTTGCAAAGAATGAAAAAGAGGTTGAAAACAAGCACATTTCGAGCTTAAAATTTCTGGCAACCATACAGTGTATGATTTTCATGTTATTAATATATTATATACACTACAAAAGAATTTAAATACATATTTTTCTGTTTAGATACTTATTTTAAAGTAATCTGCCTTAAATGAAGAACTACAGCTTAGTAGATTTTGTCCCTTTGAATTTTTTAAAAAATGGCAACACTTTTTGCTTCAAGATAGGAAAAGATAATAACAAAAAATATCATAACTTTTTTTATTTTTCAACTGCTTTTAAAAAATGAAACTGTTTTGGAAAAGTTTTGAAGGCTAGCCACACATTTTATTCTTTTTTGTTATGTGGAAAAAAATATTACTTTAAAAATGATTCTTTTACAGGAGTTTGAGCAATAATATTGAAAAAAAGACCGTGTTAGAGTTTGAAGTGGAGACACCTATATCCAGCACCAGAGACCCAGAATCTGATCAGGAAGGAGAATCTACTGGTATATATACATATAAATAGCAAAAGTTCTCAGAAAAAGTATTGTACTGTGAAATCACAAATTTTCATGAGGTTTAATTTTCGTTGTTTTCAAGGTCTGAAGAGACCCACGAATTCATGTCCACCATGAAATATAAAATGTTACATACATAACTACTCAACAATTCGCCATCCACAAAATCAAATCCCCATGAACCAACAGTTTTTCCTCAAACCACGAAAATTTGACCCTACAAAAATATGGAATTTTACAGTAAATTATGTATAACTGTTATACCTTTAAAAAATTGTTCCTATTTAAATCGTTACGAAAAAAGTCTAATGTTTCTAATGTTTTACTAAGAGGGCATGAAAAAAATTGATGTTTGACTTAGTGTTGTCACGATGATCGATTTATAATCGATGATCGGTCGGAAAGGCTGTCGATTTTAGACAATCAATTGAAGATCTTAACAATCGATTAATCGGTATATTTCAGCTCATATCTTTTATATAATTTTCTCACTTTTATTATAAGAACAGCTCATGTTATCAAAATATAAATCTTCCAAGTGTTGTCCTTTACTACCTATTTTAAAATACATGACCTTAAAATCTGCTTAAAATGAATCATAAGATGATGATAACTGAAGAAACTAAACTACTTGTATAAATGAAATATATTAGTTTTCAATGGAGGAATTCACATTACATTTCATATGTAACCACAAGGATTAGGGATGTGCGATTTTATCGGTATACCGGTATATCGCGATCTTTTGTTGCGTGATACGTATCGTGATACGGAGACCTAAATACCGGTATTTAGGTATATATTATAAAGTCCAGGAATTATTCATTATTTGTTCAATATTTCACATTTCACTCACAGAAAGTCTAAAAAATGTTGTAAAATGTGAAAAGAATAGCATTTTACCAGCCAAACATGATTAATTTTATATATAACAGTGTATTATTTAAAATTGGAATTATTTTGATTATTGGAATTTGGGGTTTTCAAGAAAAAATCCCTTAGTTAGACTAACTTAGACAACTAACAAGAATTTCCATTGCATTTTGTGTTATTATTTGACTAACTTAGACAACTAACAAGAATTTCCATTGCAAATTGTCTTAGTTTGACTAACTTAGTCAACTAACAAGAATTTCCATTGCAAATTGTCTTAGTATTTAACTAACTTAGTCAACTAACATGAACATTTCTATTAAAATTTCGTTTAGTTAATAGTTTTAGAATTTAAGTTTTTTTTCTATTTATTTTATAATTATTTTGTTTTAAATCATTAAGAAATATTTGTTTCTGGAATGTTGTTTGTGCTGGTGTTCTTTTTTATTTTTTTATTTTTTTTTGCATGCATTTTATTTTTTGGACTTTGCCTAAAGTCAAGGCTTAGTCAGTTTTTTGTCAGTCTCAGCAGGGTTAGTTAGCGCACGCGTAAATGGGGTTAGTCATGCCAGGCACAACTAACCCCCTACTGCACATGCCTGGCTACTTTCTAATCGTAGAGTTTGATTAAAAACGTTCAAAGTAACATCCAGTTCTGAATAATGTTCAGTAGATACTCTCAAAAGATTCCAGAATCCTCACCAGCTTGCGTAAATTTCGTAACTCGTAACGTATTTCACACTCAAACGCCGAGGAAGATCGGGTTATTTCGTTCTCTCCAATATTTTCACTAACCTTGCAGTTTGCATTCGAAAAATCCCATCCTTCGCGTTAACATTGCCAAGAAAATGCTGCAGTAGATAAAGATATGTTAGAAATAGGAAAACATGCTTTAAAACGCGGAGAAACACGAAGATATGCAGCCTCCTCCGATCTCAACATAGCCAGTGCAGACACAGCTCGGCGTCACTTCCGCTGTGACGTCAGATTCATTCGTATTCAATCGTGGCTACTCGGCTATTTCCGAAGTCATCTTCGGGTCTTGATCTCCGATACGGAAAAAGACGAGTATGATCCGACCGCCCCTGCATTGTGTAAAAGGAATATTGGGGTTTCATTTGTAATATACTTTGGACAGTGTTATCCAATATTTTATTAAATGTTAATTAATAGATATACATAAAGACTTGTGATGAGATTACTTCAAAACACGTATGAATTAGTATTAATCCACAATATTAACGTTCCTTTCTTTTGCAGCTAACGTTACATCACAGGTATATAAATCTGTCTCTCTAATTGTTCACAAAACTGTTTGTTCGTTTCAATGTTGATTTTAGTTTTTTTTTTCCTGGTGAAGGTATAGTTTATGTTCAGATGTAATAACCATTCTAAAAAAATATTTTGATAGAGGAGTAAAAATAGTACTTAGTATATAATTTCATTGTCAGTTAAGAGACGCATTTGAGACACAGATACTTGTGTAGAAATATTCAAAAATCATATGTATACAATATTTTGATATAAAAAGTAATAATGAAGGTGAATGGAGGACTCTTAATGTGTGGGAATCTATCTATTCCACGCTTAAGTTAGACGTCCAAATAATTTCTTCTCAGATACGTTTTATTTCTTTCTCTCTCTCCACTTGGCAAAAAAGGGGTGTACAATCCTCGGAACCCCCCCCCCCTTCTGTATCCGCCAATGCCCACCATTCTATAATATCGAAAGATTTGAAGCTACCAAACTCTTATCCGGAACTCCTACTACATTTGTAAAAGGATCTGCCTAGCTGGTTGAAATTTTGACGTCCATATTATGCTACACAATATACACCCAGTTTCGGTGTAAATTGTCAAGAGCACCTAGATCCTTAGATACTAGTATCTGACATTTGAAAATTTTGATTTTTGTTCGTTGTAAATGTTTTTTTTAAAGTCTATAGTGATACTATGAAATATTTATTATGGTGTATCCTTATTTATTTGGAGTTTTGGACGAAGGGCTGTGACGAGTGCAAAACACTCAGAATACACCAATCCATCATAAATAAAAATTTCAATAACTTTCCGGTATCATCGCCAATCAAACCTCATGTCACTTATTTTCATGCATGACTTTTAATTGTACAATGATGTAGTTTTTGTCAATTGACCGCACAATCTCTTCTTCCTACCAGTATTTTACGTTTGTGCGTTCATAAGAAAGACAGAACAAAAATTCGAAGTTGAAGAAGGAAAATTCAGGTGTTGTTCGAAAATTAAGAAAAAAAAGATACCTGTCGCATCACGACAACTCTGTATCAGGGCGAATAACTCTAAATCGGTAGATGAAGTACAGCTGCACTTTATTCTAGTTGAGCAAATAACATACATGTAGCAAGCATTGGCGGATCCAGAGGGAGGGGGGGTGGAACCCACCCTTTATTTTTTGCTTAGTGGAGAGAGAGAGAGAGAGAATAAAAAGTTTTCTGAGAATAAATATTTGTACGTCTTACTTACTTGTTGAATAGATAGATTCTTACACATTTAGTTTCCTCCATTCACCTTCACTACTATTTTTATATGAGAGAATGGTAGAATATATTCCGCTTTTTTTTTTAAATATATATCTTATTTATGATATGATATTGTAACATGCGTGGTTTAATTTTATATTGGATTCCCTTGATCTTTGGCTGTGTCGGCTATATACGTAACGGTTTTTATAAAATCATATCTAAATCTATCTAAGGAACTAACATGTAACTCTTTGTTTTAAAGCACACGCGCACCCCACTACCCCTCCCCCACCCCGATTTTTTTTTCAAATTCTTTAAGAAATTTCTTTATAGATGATACAAATCCACTCAACTTAAAATAATGACATCAAACAAAGATAGTATTTACCACAACCTTAGACCTTTCCATACAAGTCTGTGAATTTTTGCTTGAGAGTATGTGGAGGGGGGGGGGGGTTAGAGGGATACAACCCTGGAACCTCCCCTTTCTAAAATTGCTGGATCCGCCCCTGGCAAGGATGGTATATTCTGCTAAAACGCTATATTACAATAGGTGTGATGTTTAAATATTTTTCTGTGTGGAATTCCTGTCAAAAACTTGATTTTTTGCAGCGATGAATGAAATATTTGCAGAGTTCCTTAAAGTTTTTCGTAGTTTGTAATACGCAAGTTGTTTATGTATATAAAGACTTTTATTTCACTTCCAAAAATTTTGCCTTTGTATATAACAAAGCCTATTTCATTCTGTAATTCAGATTCAGAATACATGTAATTTAAAATTATGAAATTGCCTTGGTGTTCAATAATCTATTTACACGGCAATTTTTTTCCAGGCTAAGCGGACAGCCTATCGATACATACATTGTATTTCCAGTTATTGTACACTTTACTTCAAATGAAAACACCGCAGCCATGATACATAATGTCAGTGTCTTTTTTTAGAATTAATAAAGAAAAATGTTTCAAATTCAAGGTGTTGTGATAAAATATGCATGTAAGACCTTGTAACCCCTCCCCCTCCCCAATTCTCAATAAACGCCTATCCCTCATTTTGGTTAGAAAATTCTTTTGTCAATTAGTCAATAACGACTATAGGACTATCAACATTAACTACTATTGTTATACCTTTAGAAAGTTTTCCTATACAAATCTATTCGAAAAAAATTCTTAACATTTCTAATGGTTTGCTGAGCGCATAAAAAATTGATGTTAGACCGCTGAGTGAGATGTTCGACCGGTCGATGAGGTGTTGAACCGCTTATGTCACAGAATGGGCAATGCTTAATCTCATTTTCATTCCTTGGTTATTGTATAATAAAGAATTTTGTATCTAGAAAGTATGGATAATCTTCAATTTTGTAAATATCGGTCATTGACCGGTTGCACGATTTTCATACCATTACCGGAAGTCAAGTTTGAGTCTGCTTTGCCTTAACAGAAAATAAAAAAAAATGCATGTTTAACAAAACATTTGACAATATAATGAAGTTTCGTTTGTTGCAGATAAGAAAAAAACTGAATAAGATACTTAAATTGTTAGGGAAAAAAAACTGAGCATCATATGACAACTTTCGTTAGCCCTATAGCATTCCTGGTGAAATGATAAACACATGATCATCATTCTATATTTTATGACATACATTAATAGAACAGTTTTTAAGTGCCTTGCTCATACTTAGGTGTATTAATATTGCAACAGGTGTATATTGGAGTAAAATTCCTGAGGATTTTTCTCTAGTACGTGTCTTTAAACATTTAAACAAAATTGTAGTCAAAAGATGTAAATAGTTATACCGAGTTTAATACTGTATCATTCGAACCATCGGACGTATCCCTCCCTATTCTTCCTCCAAAACTAGTGAAAGACCACAAAATTTTGATGGATTGATGATGGTACTGATTGCTAAACTATAGAAAATAAATGCTAAAATTGTCCAATTAATTTATATTGGTGGTCAAACAGTGGAGAAATAAAATATGTTTAAGTTGATAACACGTGCTATTCAAGGAATCACTAGTTAGTGCTGGTACTCCAAGGAGATGCAGCAAAGAAATCCGAGGCGTCAAATATATGGAAACATGGAAGCCAGAGGATCCGCCAGGCGACTTCAGCATGTTCATGGGCAGAAGTCGATCTTCATGTGTGTAACTGACTTCAAAAGGCTTCGACGGACGATTAAATATTTCTAAACACAGAATCCTCTATAATCAATTGATTAACACAAAATGGATTCTCTGAAAAGCATACTTACTACCATACTAGTAAAATGTCTAAAATTCGGACAGGTTGACGGACGGACAGACAGACAAAATGTTTGTTAAGATGCGTATACTAGTAGCTGAAGGATCTTTGATGAGGACGGGGTCGTTTATATATTTTGGAGTAAATGAGTTTAACAATGGTGTCATGATGTATATTTTGTATTTACTGCCACTCGGAAAATTCAAGATGACAATGGCACCGGAACAGCTAGTAAGGAATGCATGTATACTCTTGTACATGTAAGTGTTTGTAAAATGTTCACAGATGACTGAATTTTCCAAGAGTCGCAATTGAAGTTTCATAACATACTACCAATTTAAGGAAGCATATCATAAACTGTGTGAAATGTATCAGGTGTTGGTAAACGGAAACAATGCTTCAAAGTTAAATCACTTTAAATATAAATTTTAAACTAAAAACAGAATACATTAATTTTTCACTGATATTTATTTCTTGATGATTATAAAGTCTGAGTTTATTTAGTCGTTATCAAGACCATTTTCTGAATTTCAAAATCAAGAATTGGGTACGGGAAACGGAACCGGAAATATCTTATGCCGTACATGTAGTGGTAAAATATAGATGAGTGGAAAAAAAGTTAATTCAAACATAATGAACGGCTAGTATTCGATATTATGAGCGAAAAAAATCCAATCTGATTTTTCTTGAAAATATGGGATTTTAAAAAAATTTTCAAAAAAGAAAGAGAAATAAGAAAGTTCCAAATTTTTTGTTGTTTTTACTACAGAAAATAAAAGGTGAAAGGCTAATGTTGTAATATATAAAGAAATTCGGTTGTAAAAACAAAATAAAACCCCATCCCTTTACAAAATAGGATTTTCAGGTTCGGAGATTTATTTTCCTTTCTTTTTCAAAAAATTTCTGGTAATGTATACAAGTGCTTTTTCCCAGATTAATCAACCGACAACGTCCTACTTTCAAAAACCATACTCCACCCCGTATCGATATTCTTTTGAGTTATTTAACTATATGTATGTGTACAACGTACGTTTTAACTGTTTTCGCCTTCAACCCCCCCCCCCTTTTGAAAATAACCTCACCCCCCCCCCTTTGAAAAATTTCTGGATCCGCGCCTGTAATACACATTCCTTGTATATTTTTCTTAGATAAATAATAAACCCCTAAAAATGTATATTAGGTATGGTTTTTTATATATAAAAAAAAAGTAACGTCAGGTGGTTGGACCCCCTTTATATTTGTGCACACACAGAGAGAGATACAGAGAGAGACATTTTTTCTTTAATATGGATATTTACATGAATATGTCTAATAATTTGAAAATATGAAAAATCTCTGTCCTTTCTGCTCGCTAGATCTGTAAATTTTCGCGCATTTGCTTTAAATTCCGTCGTGTACACTGTACCTTCACAACCCCGGCTAAGGGCTCCGAAACACTCTGTACCATCGGCTCATATACATTCACGTGTCAGCATGAGAGAGGAACAAACGACAAATCTGCATGGGAGATTTGCTCCAAACATCCACAAGTTACATGCAAGGAAGATTCCAGAATATATAAAATTTTTGAACCATCTTCAGAAGTACCCGTAAATAACGCTTAGAAGTATGCATAAAATAAAAACTTTTGAAATGTTCCCGTAGTATGCCGATGGAGGGGACTCCTTTTTTCTAAGAATAATATCTTGCTGTGGTTTTACTAAATATTTTACATTTTTTGCTGTCGAAAAATACGCAGATTCAAACATTTGAAAGTAATGTACCGGAATACCCCGCCACAGAGATTTAAAAGTGTGCTTTATAGTCTTTTTTTCTAAAGGTTGTCAAATGTTCTTGGAGGTCCCCCTTCTTATAAATGTAGCTTGAATTGGCCGTGATGTAATTCTATGCATGAGTGCTGGGGGCACCGACCCCCCCCCCCCTTCAAAAATTGCTGGATCCGCACCATGCATTTTGATTATTCATATATAGGCAATCACCTGAGATAAACTTTCTTCACTGTCAAAATAAATTAAAAACACGGACATTCTTTAAAGAGAGAATAAAAAAAGAAGAATGCAATACACATGCACTGTATTAAAATGAAGTACAAGACCAGGTATAGAGTTTAAAAGTATACCATTTAGAGTAAATCCTTTTTAGTCTCTCTTCCAATATTTTTTAATAGAAGTCACTGTTGAAAGAAGCATAGTACGATGTAACAATTTTGTTAAGCATCTATACCTTTTCCCTCTAAATTCAAGATACACTGTAAAGACCGTGAATTAATTGTTCTTCATATTCGCGGCAGAACTGTAGCTCTCTGCTCGAGAAAATTCGCACAGTTAAAACGGAGAGGCACGGTTCTGGAGCTAGCCTCATATAAATAAGAAGGTGAAAATGGTACAGGATCATTTAATTAAATGATTATTTTTTAAATGTTACAATTTTTAGCGCTTTTTAAAAACGGAATTAAATTAGTATGTTTCATCTGATCGTAAACAACCATCAAAAAGACAAACTAAAACTAAACTAAAACTAAATGTAAAAAAAAAAAACTGAAATGCTGAATAAACAAACGATTGGGAGTCAACATGGTAAACACTTAGATTGACAGAAATACCTGGAATGTAGCGGTAAGCTGCAAAAGAAAAGGTACGTTCTTTCATTGTGCATAAAATTAATTGCACTACGTGTTTCGAGGTAATCTCATCATAAGTCTATGTATATCTATTAATTAACATTTTATAAAATTGGATTACACTGTCCAAAGTATGTTACAAATGAAACCTCAACATTCCTTGGGCCAGTTGGGTGTTAGCTATTTCGGACTATTGTAGCCTAAAGGTGCATGGGCCGGGATAGAGGATAAGATATTGGTACCCAAAGCGTCATAGACGACCGAACTCACAGACAGACGGACCCCCAATTACTTATATATGCCCTTCCATTTTTAAAAATTATCATACAGTTGTTTTGCATGCCTGTGTAATAGGTCAGCACATATACATGCTCACGCCTTTACCTTTTGTAGAGCTCTACATATTCTATGACGTAACAATACAATGATACGTCATTTTTTCTTCCTAAACCCAAGATTTGCACCCTAAAATGCGTCTCTTAACTGACAGTGAAATGACATAAGCGGGCCTAAAATCTTCAATCTTTTTCGTTTCATTTAAGCACTGAAACATTGTAGTATCGTAAACATTCTGTTATATGTGTCCACTATCATCAAGGGGTGCCTCCCTACACTTCCAGATTTTTATTCTTCTATCAAAATATTTTTTTAGAATAATTATTACATCTGAACATAAACTATACCTTCACCAGGAAAAAAACTAAAATCAACATTGAAACGAACAAACAGTTTTGTGAACAATTAGAGAGACAGATTTATATACCTGTGATGTAACGTTAGCTGCAAAAGAAAGGAACGTTTATATTGTGGATTAATACTAATTCATACGTGTTTTGAAGTAATCTCGTCACAAGTCTTTATGTTTATCTATTAATTAACATTTAATAAAATATTGGATAACACTGTCCAAAGTATGTTACAAATGAAACCCAAATATTCCTTTTACACAATGCAGGGGGCGGTCGGATCAAACTCGTCTTTTTCCGTATCGGAGATCAAGACCCGAAGAGGATTTCGGAAATAGCCGAGTAGCTACGATTGAATACGAATGAATCTGACGTCATAGCGGAAGTGACGCCGAGCTGTGTCTGCACTGGCTGTGTTGAGATCGGAGGAGACTGCATATCTTCGTGTTTCTCCGCGTTTTAAAGCATGTTTTCCTATTTCTAACATATCTTTATCTACTGCAGCATTTTCTTGGCAATGTTAACGCGAAGGATGGGATTTTTCGAATGCAAACTGCAAGGTTAGTGAAAATATTGGAGAGAACGAAATAACCCGATCTTCCTCGGCGTTTGAGTGTGAAATACGTTACGAGTTACGAAATTTACGCAAGCTGGTGAGGATTCTGGAATCTTTTGAGAGTATTTACTGAACATTATTCAGGACTGGATGCTAATTTGAACGTTTTTAATCAAAATCTACGATTAGAAAGTAGCCAGGCATGCGCAGTAGGGGGTTAGTTGTGCCTGGCATGACTAACCCCATTTACGCGTGCGCTAACTAACCCTGCTGAGACTGACAAAAAACTGACTAAGCCTTGACTTTAGGCAAAGTCCAAAAAATTAAATGCATTCAAAAAAAAAAAAAAAAAGAACACCAGCACAAACAACATTCCAGAAACAAATAAAATGATTTAAAACAAAATAATTATAAAATAAATAGAAAAAAATCTTAAATTCTAAAACTATTGACTAAACTAAATTTTAATAGAAATGTTCATGTTAGTTGACTAAGTTAGTCAAATACTAAGACAATTTGCAATGGAAATTCTTGTTAGTTGTCTAAGTTAGTCAAATAATAACACAAAATGCAATGGAAATTCTTGTTAGTTGTCTAAGTTAGTCTAACTAAGGGATTTTTTCTTGAAAACCCCAAATTCCAATAATCAAAATAATTCCAATTTTAAATAATACACTGTTATATATAAGAATTTCAAAAAAGTGAAATTTTGGTTTTTCTAGCATATTTTTTAGAAAAATAATGAAAGTTCATAAAAAATCATTGTAAAATTGCTTTTGAAGATATCACGATATTATCGTGATATTTTGAGGAAAAATCGTGATATATCGCGATACGAAATTTTTGGCGATACCCATCCCTAACAAGGATTTATATTATTAAATGTCTTATAACAGTTTAAAAAAATAATTCCATATATATCAGTATATTTTAGATGATCATGTAAATTAAAACATAATCTGTCAATACATATGTTTCCCAGGCCAATTAAATTCCTAATCATGCAAAAATATGTATTACTGAAATTGTTAGTCAAACTATACATGTATACTGTTTTTAGAATTTCAATCTGTACAATGCACTTTTACTTACATTATTTAAAAATAAAATTCCAAATTTTATATAAAATATAATGTTTATTTTATGCAAATTAAGGGTTACCGATTCGATTATTGGTCCATGATCAGTCGGTTAGGGTCAACCAATGCTACTAATTAATCGATTCTGATTTTCAACCGATTTGACAACACTAGAGTTTGACTGCTGAGTAAGATGTTGGACCGGTCTGTGAGATGTTGGATGGAATGGGCGGAGCTTATTGCTTAATCTCATATTCATTTATTCATTGGTGTTCAACATTGATCAACCTAAAGTTACATCAGGGAAGACAGTACAAAATACATGTATGTAAAAAAAAAATAAAAATGAAAGATATAACAAAACATTTATTGACTATGTTCTTAGGCAAAATGCCTTTTGTTGACCCTTGAACCAAACTGACTGACATTGGCCTGACGGCCTAAGGCAGACAGCACGGTTCGTGGGTCCGACAAAACACATGTCTCCTCGAACTCAGTCAATAAAAGTACAATATTGCATGTAATTGAGTGTAACATTCAAATTTTCACCCCAAGAACACCATTGTTAACAGAAGTGCAGGCAAGTTTGGCAATGGTTTTAGAGGGGTGAAAATTTTCAATGTTACACTCAACTACATGCAATATTTATATACTAGCTCTTCTGAGCCAAAGACTCAAAACCTAATGCTATGGCCATTTGTGTTCTGTGTGGTGTGCATAAACTTTTTAGAATATGGGCTATAACTCAAGAACCCCTTGGCCAATCATTGTCAAATTTGTGACAGGGTATCCTTGGCCCAAGGGCTACCAATATTATACTAAAATTAGGGATGAGATCCTAAGGCTTAAAAAAATTAAGTTTGTTTCCTGTTTCCCAAAAAATCAAGGGTCAGTAGGTCGGAAATTCTTTTTTTTTTTGGGGGGGGGGGGGGGGCTTATGAATGGTCAAACATCCCCAAACTGAAAATACCAGGTGTTATATTTACAGTGGACACCAAACATGGCATCCAAAATGGCTGCCTAGCGGCAGAAAACAAACTTCAGAAAGTTGTAGGGGAAAACTGTTGTTACAATCAGGCACATAGCATCGATTTTGAAAGTGGGGGGGGGGGTGGGGGAGCCACAGAAAAGGTAAAAACATAACTTGCCCAACCTCGAAAATCCCATTTCCTTTGTATTACCTTACTTTAGTATAAAGTTTGGGGGGGGGGGCAACCAGACTTTCAGTAAACATTTTCAATAGTAAAAGATTTGTTGGCAAAACCCCTGCCCCCCCCCCCCCCCCCCCCCGGTTGCTACGTCGCTGGACAATAATGATTGCTCTTTATATTTAAGGTAAGTTGACATATTTTATGTCAAATTAAGGTACAAGCTATTTTTTTTACCAGGTAATTTAATAAGTGGAATCAGCTGATTGATCAAACGAAGTTTTGCCATTTGTCAGGAAAAAAAATCTACCCGGGGA
>NW_026926779.1:0-28249 GCF_032062105.1 Saccostrea cuccullata | reverse complement strand
GCAACTATACAAGTAGTGAGTTTAAAAACTGAGCAGAATAAATTAGGCAGCCAGGTGAGTCTTGAAGGATTCAAGGCTCACTGCGGACACTGTACTGGAGGGAAGGGCGTTCCAGTCTCTGATTGTCCTCGGGTAGAAGGAATCCCGTCTAATATTTGTTGAGCATTTTTGTTGCCTGAATGAGTTGCCATTATGGGCTCTGCTTGCTCTTCCTGTTGGTATTAGCTTATCACTAGGGTCTATTTTCACTTTGTTGTTAACGATTTTGTAGAATAGGCATAGTCGTGTGTTCTTTCTTCTGTCTTGTAGTACTGCCCAGTTTAGGTCTTTCACTATATTGGACACTGATGTTGCACTATTGTAGTTGTAGTTGTTTCTTACGTATCTAGCCGCTCTTTTCTGAACTCCCTTCAGTTTGTTGATGTTGTATTGTTGATATGGGTCCCAGGTTGAGCATGCATATTCTAATGTTGGTCGGACTAGCGTTTTGTATGCCTTTTCCTTTAAGCTAGGGTTACTGATGTTTAGATTTCTTTTCAAGAAGCCGAGAGTGTTGTTAGTTTTTTTACATATGTTGGCAATATGTGTGTTCCATTTCATGTCTGACGTTATGGCGATCCCTAGATACTTAGCCGATGTAACTTGCTCTAAGATATGTCCATGGAGGGTATATTGATGTTTAATGGGTTTCCTCTTCTTTGTGATGGTTAAGACATTACATTTATCCGGGTGGAAATTCATCATCCAATTCTTTTCCCATTTTCCTAGTGCGTCAAGGTCTAATTGTAGTTGTTGGCTATCTGACTGTGATTTTATAGTCAAGTACATGATGGTGTCGTCGGCAAAAAGACGGACAGTTGATGTTATGTTGTCTGGCATGTCATTGATGTAGAACAAGAATAAACTTGGTCCGATGACAGAGCCTTGGGGTACTCCTGATTCCACATCTATGTATTCTGATGTTTCTCCCTCTATAACTACTGCTTGTCTTCTGTTGTTTAAGAAGTTTTCAATCCATTTGTTTGTTTTACCCTGAATTCCATAGTGGCTCAATTTCATGACTAATAAGCTGTGGCTCACTTTATCGAATGCCTTACTAAAGTCCATGATTAAACAATCCGTTTGTTTCCCTTCATCGATGTTTCTTGTGATGTCATCAATAAATTCCACAAGCTGGGTTTCACATGAGAGGCCCTTTCTGAATCCATGTTGTAAAGGATTAAGGATATTGTGTCTGTCTGCATGTGACATGATGTTGCTTGTTACTAGATGTTCCATTATTTTGCATGTTATACAGGTTAGGGAGACAGGTCGGTAATTGATCGCTTCATAATTTTTCCCTTTTTATATTTGGACATACTGATGTTTTTAAGGTCATATCCAAAAGACCCGTGACTTTCACTTCAAGTGCCGAGCGCCTAGCGAAGAAACATCACTACCTATGTTTACGCCTTATGTTTGATGCGGCGCCGCAAACAAGAATCGAACCCATATCTCCCGATCATGAAGCGAACACTCTACCACTAGGCTAGAATAAAAAGAGCATCCTTTATTGTTATACCATGAAAATTCGTTCCTATACAAATCTATACGAAAAAAGACTAACATTTCTAATGGTTTGCTGAACAGCCTTAAAAAATCGATGTTTGACCGCTCGATGAGATGTAGGATCGCTTATGTCACAGAATGGGCGGAGATAGATCTCATTTGCATTCCTTGGTGTACAAAAGTGACGGTCACGAAAGACAGTAAAAACACATGCTTGTAAAAAAAATAATTAAATGAAACAAAACATTTATTGACTGAGTTCTCGGATAAAATGCATTTTGTTGACCCTCGACAAAACGCATGTTGCCCTAGAACTCAGTCAATAAATGTATATTGTTATACCTTTAAAAGAACAACATTCACTTCAGTATTATAATTGGCCCAGAGAATTTCCAATAATTTAACTTTAAACTGAATCAAAATTTGGAAGTGGAAATAAATAATTTTTAGAATGTATTCCCGTTTTACTATTTTATGGCGGTCAAAACATGCATGGAATGTGTATTTCCGGAAAAATCGTTAAAAATGAAATACTTAAAAGCATTTCACCACTTTGAAATTCTCTCAGTTGAAATATTGGTTTAAAAGCATTCTTCATGCAAAAAATTACGATGGTGTTATTTTGCGGTCTATGTTTATTTGAAAAAGTGAAGTCTTCACCCGAGTATACCCGATAGACCGGACGCATTTCATAGCGGTCCGGATTTCTTTCTTTATTAATGTTCTTAAAAATTTCCAACTCAACATGTAATTAAGTATGTAAATATCTAGTGTTTAGTAGTTTAGTAGTAGTGCTAGTTGTTTTTGTTTCTCTTTTTCCTTTGTTCTTATGACTTTTTAACTTTTTTCTTTGTCCTGAGGAAGGGACAGGGCGTCCGGAAAATTTGACAATTTTTATTGTTCGTGTCTTTGGTCATTTTTAGTCTTTATATAAATTTCCATCTGTGACCTTGTATCTACTTGGGGGATCTGACATTTGGATATACAGTGTTGTTGGTTTTTTAGTGCTTTATATATATATATATATATATATATACAGTCAAACCTGTATTAAGCAGTCACCTACGGGATCCATCAAAAGTGACCTTTATAGAGAGGTGACCTTTGGATAGAGGTTCATCTTTTTTAAAGGAATTTATATGTCAGTTTTGTGTACATATATTATGTATTTCACTACAAAATATACAAGAAATATAGGTATTGGACATTAGTAATCTCACTTAAATTGTTATTTTTTATTCAGTAGATGCATTTCTTTTAAGGATCAATTCAAACTAAATTTAATGAGTCCAATAAAAAAATAATAAAATACCTGTATATTGAATCTTACACTTACAGAGTGTTGCATTATCCCCCTACATCAAAACAACTTTTTTTCTTGTGTATGAAATGAATAAAACATGCAGTCAAATTTTTTTTATCTACACTTGATTAAAAAAAATTAACCTCTGTACATGTTTTTCTTCTAAATACATGTACATGATTTGTTGAATAATAAACTCTCAGACTAATCTCAGTTGATCAACAGGTGTACAGGTGTCCTGAGCAATGAAGCGTTACTATAATCCCTAACGGTCGTTTCCTTTGTGAAATTCACAACAAACCCAAGCCACAATGTGTAGATAAACCGTAATTATGGCTTCAACAAATGATGCAAGTTCCCTAGGTGTGAAAATTAAAATGCCTATCAAGCGTACGTAATACATTTACAACTCTCACAGCATGCAGAGTTGGGCACGATATTACAGTGCATGACTGTGCGTAAATGGTAAACAAAAATATCATATTCAATAAGAGATGTTTTTTGTTGTTCTTTATTAAAATTATTAAAAATCCAGAAATATAAGACACTGATAATCAGGTGTCGCTAAAAATAATATTCATTTTTTTCATGTTAACTTTTTTCGTCATAAGCGTAGCTTGATAGAGTTTTGTAAAATATAGGCTAGAAGCAGCTAGTTTGTAAAATTTTTTATATGCTTATCCAGTAAAATAATTGGCATTAAATAAAGACCAATTCTTTTTTTTGTTACACCCCGAAAACTTGACTGATTATTTACATTAGTAAAAAAATTGGGAATCAGTGACTCCAGATAGGTCACGTGATTGGAAAAAAGGGCCCGCTAAAGACAGGGAAAAGTGGCGATTTCTTTTGAAATTTGATGACCGCTACCGCGTTACCAGGTCCCGCTTAATAGAGTTTTTATATGGAAAATTTTCATTGGGAGGAAATAAAATGACCGCATAGGACAAGTGACCGCTGGATAGAGGTGACCGCTTTAACAAGTTTGACTGTATATATATATATATATATATATATATATATATATATATATATATATATATATATATATATATATATATATATATATTTTTTTGAACATGCAATATAACTCGCCAGGTATCGTTGAAAATCGTGATTTTATAGGATGAAGTCTTCACATCAAAATTTTGAACATCAAGTCTCCATTTTTTTTTACATATGTTGGTCGAATTCCGAAAATTGAACTTATTTATCTACATGTAGATAGCATTTTATTTCTGTGTCCTTTCCGACACTGTCCGAGTTACAGAAATTTAAAGTGAGGTTTACATAGTTTTAAAAAAAGAAGTTCACATACAGGTAGTATTGACGTTTCTCTAATTAAAATGGTATGAGTAGTATAAACCGTCTAGATGGCGAGATCAACTGAGTGCACTTTTTATGCAAATGGGGAAAAAATACTGGATTCTGATTGGCTGAGCCTCTGGGTGGGTAAAGGGAGTGCACTTTTTGGGGCTGGGGGATAGGTGGGTCAACCTATGCAGCCCCGGGGGAAAAGGGGGCCCAAAGGGATACAGGCCCCCCTGGGGGATGGGGGTAACTCGACAGTCCCCCTGGGGGATAGGTGGGTTAATTCATTACATATAGTCCCCCTAAATGGGGGGGTTATTCACTGTTTTCATTGGTACGCTGCTACTACAACCTGTTGCATCATCTTTTTATATCTGTTGCATCATCTTTTTATACTTGTTGCATCATCTTTTTAATTGTTGCATATTTTTTTGATACCTGTTACATCATCTTATTACACCTGTTGCATCATCTTTCAAACTATTTCCTCAAAACATTAACAAACCTGGATTTTCTGAAAACAAAGAATACTAACACACAATAACAAGGGAATTTTTATTCAAAATGAAAAAAAAAATACATTTACATTTTCTTCTTCTTCTGTGCCTTATCGGTCAGCGGGATTTTTCTCTTGGGTTCCTGAGGCTTTTTTCCAGTTTTTGTATTTTTTAAAATTGTTGACCCTCCTCGTCCTCTTTACACTGATTAGCCCAATGACCAGTTTTCCCCGCACTTGTAGCACAAACCCTTTTTTTTGGGGACAATCGGGGGCCCAATCCCTAACTCTTTACAGATGAAGCATGGATCCGTCTGTCTGGTTTTCTTATTCCCCTGACCCCCCTTGTTTTTTCTGGTAAGTGCTTCCTCCTTTCATTTTGGTGATGTAAATTTTCAGATATTCAGCTGGTTTTGAACATCATCCCTTGTTTTAATCATCCATCTTGTTATCAACACCAGACAGCATGTTAACAATTCCATCCAGAGTTGTATTTAGGATCCCCATATCTTTTTTATTCGCATATTCTGGAAGATTATACATGCCCAAATCTAATCCCACTGCATCCTGTGACTCTGGCATGGGGGCTCCTACATACCCTTGAGGTGTACTGCTGGGGTTGTCGGGAGTATTCATCATTGCTTCTGTCATATTTTTTCACGTCTGTCAAGTTGAAATGTCAAGCAAGACTGATCCTCAAATCCCAGCTCCGCTTTATATACCTTTACTGTTGCATCATCTTTTTTTTTTATACTTGTTGCATCATCTTTTTTATACTTATTGCATCATTTTTTTATACCTGTTGCATCATCTTTTTATATCTGTTGCATCATCTCTTTAGACTTGTTGCATCATCTTTGTATATCTAGTGCATCAACTTTTTTTTGATACCTGTTGCATCATCTGTAAGGGGGCCGTGTGCAAAAAATACCATAGACTTACCTATGCATTGTGACGTCATCCACTCTATATAAATACGGTTTTTTTTCACTCTGGGTTCATTTTACCCTCAGAGCCATTACCTGATAGACATGGATTCTACTAGAGAAAAACAGGTACGGGCTGACGAATATTGAAACGAAAAAGTCCCGGAGAAAATAGATTTACCACCTAAACCCATTTCTGAGTATTATCACATGAGCTGCTCAAAAAAGGACCTCTCCAAAATTTAAAGCGCATGAAAATAGATATGTCGTTCATTTCGATGAATTTCCAGAAGAAGAAGAAAACACAGCTTTCCTTCGGCGATTATTCAAAAACATGTTAAAAGACTTCAAATTAAAATGCAGTGTGATCCTAACGATTACCTGTCAAATTTTCATCACGTTTCTCTGGAATCAGACTTTTCGTACGAGTTTATGCAATGTAAAGAATTAAACAAGACGTCATTTTAAAAGAAATACAACATGTGCAACAACCCAAAAAATAAAACTCGGCGACGGCTCCAGGAATTCGATCTGTTACACATCGAGAATCCCCAGGGGAGTGGTGGAGACAGAACCAAACATTACAACTGAATAAAGAAACTTTAAGAACAATAAACGAGCCATCGTTCGGATCGTCAATCCCCATGATGAATTTTGTTTGGCTAGAGCCATCGTCGTCACTCGATTACACAGTCAAAAACCCGATCATCCAGACCCGGAATGGGAAAAACGATGGAAACGCATGAGGTCAGGAGATTTTAAGTCCTTAGACCAGAATCAGAAGCCATAGCCCTCATGGAACAGGCCGGATGGAATCACTCAAGCCTGGGAGCCCCAGAGTGGACAAAATTACAACAGGTATTAGCTCCTCAGTATCGTCTGAAAATATTTCAGTTAAATTATTCCACAAACTTGTTTAGAGCGCATTTCAAAGGGTGGGGAGATGGAACTTGTTTGAACATTTTGTTAGAAAACCGTCATTGTGATGCCATCATATCATCCCGGGTAACGGGGAACCCCTACTACTGTGATCATTGCAACGTGGGGTACAGTCATGTTACAGAACATCGGTCCAAGTGCCCTCATCGCTGTCCCTTTTGTTTAGGACAACACCCTAAATGTCCCGATGAAGGGATCGAGATTAAATGTCGGGAATGCCATGGAATTTTTAAAAACAGGACCTGCTACGAAAATCATATAAGACCTCATAGTAAGAAGACCACCACTACTGTCTGCAATTTAAGGGGTTATGCGAGAAGTGTCAGCCGGTCCTAGAAATTATTTCCTCATCACAAATGCGGAAATCAAAAACAGTGTAAGATCTGTAAGAAAATCGTCATGCCGATCATCGGTGCTACGTTCGACAGAAACCCAAAAAAAAGAAGAAGGGAAAAGGCACCTTAGGTTTACCATTTATTTCGATTTTGAATGCACTCAGGAATGGGCATTCACTCCCTAATCTATGCCTGGCACATCCCCGTCAACATTGCGATGACTTACCCATAGACCAACCTTGTCCTCATTGTCAACACATGGGACCCCGTCAGCACCTATTTCAAGGCCCAGACACCTTAAAAAATTCATGGACTGGTTATTTCAACCCACGACAGGTACTAAGAATTCCACGTTAGTACACGACGAGGCCACCGTCATCGCCCATAACTTCAAAGGATACGACGGACAATTCATTTTGAATTACATAGTGCATTCTTCTCCCCCAAACCTAACGTGATCATGAAGGGGGTAAAATCTTTTTCCATGGAAATATGTGGACTCAAATTCATCGACTCGTATAGTTTCTTTTAAACCCTTTTCCCTTTTGGGCCCAAAATGCCCTCAGCTTTCGGATTGAACGAATTGAAGAAAGGTTATTTCCCTCACTTTTTTAATACGGAACAGAACCAAATTAGTGGGGGTTATCCACCGGCAGCTTTTACAAACCGGACGAAAGACTACCAGTGGACGAAAAGCTTTTTACCAATGGTACACCAACAGAGGGGGAAAAATGTTTGATTTCCAGAAAGAGTTTTTAGGGTATTGTATTGGAGTATATTTTACGCCAATGCTGTGCACAGTTTAGAAGCACCCTCAAGAAGTTGGTCAATGTGGACCCTTTCCAGGAATCCATCACGTTTGCCAGTGCTGTAATTAGCCTACCGTCGAAATTTCATGCCCAAAACACCATTGCCATCATTCCGAACCTCGTGTATGAACCGGCACGACAATATTCGGCCAAAACCTGTCGGTGGCTCACCTGGATGAGTCACAAATGGATGTCACATACGACATGCCAGAAACGGAGGCGAAGTCCCGATCGGAAATTATCCCGTCGATGGATACCAGGAAGCGACTCGCACCGTCTACGAATTTTACGGGTGTTATTGGCACGGATGCCCCCCTTGCTATCCCAGTTTACAGACTGAAACTCATCCTCACCGGACCCAATTTATTACCAACAATTAAAGAGAAAACTTTCAGAAGGACTGCGGATTTGAGGACATGGGGTACAACGTGTGTAGTATCTGGGAGACATTTCGATCAACAAGTGCAACAAGATGAGAGTTTACAGCAATTTGTACGAGATGTGGACATTCCGGATCCTTTAAAACCGCGAGAAGCCCTGTACGGAGGCCGGACCAATGCCACTAAATTATATTGTGAAGAAGGGGGCATGAGTACGTGGACGTGTGTTCCTTATACCCTTACGTGTTGAAACACAGACCTTTTCCCCCCAGGGCATCCTGAGATCATCACAGACAACTTCCAGGACGTAGAAATTATTTCGGTCTCATTCACTGTCGGGTCTTCCACCCCGAGGCCTCTTCACCCCCTATTACCTTATCGGACGGGAGGTAAGTTATTATTTCCCTTATGTGCATGTGCCCAACAACAAGACTCTACGTCTCAACACCCATGTCAACACACCGATCGGGAACGTAGTCTCACGGGTACTTGGGTGACGACCGAATTACATAAAGCCCTAGACATGGGGTATACCTTAGAGCAAATTTACGAAGGGGGCATTTCAAAGAAAGCAGTCAAGACTTATTTAAAGACTACATCAATACCTTCCTCAAGATCAAACAGGAAACGTCCGGATTTCCCCCCACTGTAAGACCTCAGAACAAGAACAAGATTACATTGACAGGTGTTATACAAAGAAGGATTCATGATGGATAGGATCAGTATCGAGAAGAATCCAGTGAGAAGAACCATTGCTAAACTCTTTATAAATTGTCTGTGGGGAAAATTTCCTCAACGGTTGTTATTACCCAAAGTCAGATACTTGGACGAAGTAGAGGAATTACATCAACTCTTACAAAATTCGACTTCAACATCAAGGGTGTGGGCTCTTAGTCAATAAAGAAGATTCCATTGAAGACAAGATTCTAGTGAATTTTTTAAAACAAACAGGAATTCGTCGAAGAATGTCCCTTTGGAAAAGTGGTCCTGGCTTGTTTTACCACCGCCTATGCCCGCTTACATCTCACGAGACTTTACAACCTTTAGAAGAACGGGGCCTTTATTTCGATACGGACAGTATCATTTACCAAAATCAAAAGGGGCTTTTAATCCTACCTTGGGTCATAGTTTAGGAGAATGGACCGACGAATTGACGGGGATCACATCACCAAATTCATGTCGGCAGGTCCTAAAAATTATGCTTAACGGACGGACAAAGGAACCGAGGTTCATAAATGCAAAGGAATCACTTTCAACCCTCAACCTCTCAGTTGGTGTGCCCAGAGACTTTAAAAAAAAAGCTTAAGGGAGAAATAGAGGAAGTGACAGTCCCATATCCCGACAAAACCCAGAGGACTCGTGATCATGAAGTCGTGAACAAACCATTAGAGAAAAAGTATAGAATTGTATATGATAAGAGACAATTGTTACCCTCTTATAACACTTTACCTTATGGTTATTGATATGTTTGTTTGTTTGTTTGTTGTTACAAATAAAAAATTGAATGTTTTATGTGTTGTTGTTTTTCTTCTCTATATAAAAGGGGGGCAATACAAATCAAAAGTTCAGTCATGACTGAGAAATTGCCAGATGAACCCATGCGTTATCCCCAGTATACTCGGCTCTCAAAGAGAGAAGCTACTTTTGAGCACGGATCCCGAACCTTTAGGAAAAATACCCGACCTAGCTGAGCCGGGTTTTACTACAGGGGAATGAAAGATAGCTCTACCTTTTTCATTGTGGAATGATTTTTAGTAAATTGGGGTCCCAGGAGATCCTTGTGTAGAACATGCTTATTGGAACCCAAATTGTCCTTACATCAATCTGTATAAGGGACGAGGATGGGTGATGAATGTGTTTATTGCGGGTTTAGATCAGCAGGGATATAAACCTTTACCTGAGATTAAACCTCTACTGAACCCACAACCAGACGTCCAGGCTCGAGGAAAAACACATTTTTTAGACGAGGAATTACAAATCGTTTTTCTACCTTGCGGACACGTATGTTGCTGTGCCTTGTGTGCTCCTTCCTTTCAGTTTTGCCCCATCTGTCGAGGCGATATTCAACAGTCCAAACGCCTATTTCTGTGTTAAGTATAAATAGGACCCTGAACTCAAATTTGGGGTTTTCTATTGTTAAGCAAGCTCCTCACACCTAAAATTTTTTTTTTTACCACACTCAGTGATAAAAGAATGAGATTTTTGAATTATTCCTAATTCAAAATTCTCTATTGGTTTTTTCCTCTGCAAGTTAAAAAATAACTACACCTGAGAGTCTATATAAAAAGGAGACCTACAAAATCCTAGAGATCATTTCTGATCTGAGTGAGGGACAGAGCACACATCATGGAAGTTTTAAGCTCAGAGTATCTTTGGAAAATAGTAGAACCAGAAGGGACTACTTTAAAGGGAGAATAGATGAAAAACAAAGAGACATGTATTCAAGATTTCTTTGATAAGAATCCAGGACAAACAGGTCTCAATGAAATCTACCTGTATAAGAGATTCAAGTTACCTGATCCCATAGGGGACAGCATCCTGCTCTTAGCAGGACCCAGACATCCCAAGTATCGATGTAATAGATTTACATTCACTTTATATGCAAAAAATATATGAAATGTAAATATATGCTAATGACATCTAAACCTTCTGTTTTTTCTTTTCTTTTTTACTTGCCCACTTGAAGTTTTAATTTAGGACTGGGGAGAGGGCAACCAGAATAACCCTACAGGGTTGGAGAACCTTGCAGATATTTCCTCTAGGTAATTTCGATATTGCATGATATTTACTTTTTTTTATTTTGATTATTAAAAACTATTTTGTTAACTGAGAACTATTTGAAAACTTGATTTACGTACTTTCTATGTTTTATTCAATGGTTTTAACAATTTGAATTTAGTCTTTGGAGCATAACCAGCTGTTTCGTTTTATTTCCTTATAAGGGAAATAAAACACTTATTTATAGTTTATGAATACAGTTTTAACATGACATAATATGTATTCAAAATAATGCGTGATTTACCAGCTGTTTTCTGTGAATTCTTTATTGGGGATGTAACTTATTTTATACCTATGAACATGATAAATATACAACACAATCAATTTATTTATATCTAAATGGCATTTTGATTTTATTTAATATTTTCTACTGATGATGTAACTTTTCTGAAAAAATAGTTTTTATTCAAAATAAAAGTTATATTTCCGTAAAAAGTTCTTGTGGTTTTTATTTTAAAGGTTTAATTTTAAAATGAGTCTGTTCGAAAGTTAGTAATACTGGTTAGTCTTTCAACAAAGCTGTCCTGTCTTAGGAGAGTTCCTAATCTTAGTCCTAACTTTAGGACAACTACGAGCTTGTCCTAGGACATATCTTAGGTGATTCTAAGAGGCGCTGATGGCAGGAGATTTTAAGAGGTGCTGGTGGCAGGAAAACAACTAAGAATTATTTGTTTATGTAATTAAAAACAATACTTCTTGTAAATTATAAATTTCTTTTATTACTAGTAACCAAATCTGTTTATAAACATTGTACTGTGTAAATATAGGCATGCCGAGTATAAATGGAAATGGAGAAAGTAATTAATACAAATGCATTAATTAATTGTTTCATTAAAACATTTATGCATTAAAGTTAAAAGTTACAACGTTCGAAAAAAAATTAATTAAAACCCTTTGGAAATAGACAAAATAATTTTTTTATTAGGGAAAAAGTTGGGGTGGATAGAATGATGCAGCAACATGCTACCTTTAATATTACCCCACCCAAATTTGCTGACCAGTAGAATGTTGGTATTATTTTGATTTTTTTATGCTACAATGGGAAAAGTAGTAAAAAAATATATATTTGGACGGGAGCTTTATTTTATGTCTAAAGATATACGTACAAGTTCATCATTTAATACCTGTATACTGCGTCAAACTGTTGCATGTATTGGTAGTGGCCCGTGTTCAAGGTAAAGAAGAAACATAATTTGAAATATTTAAAGAAAGTTTATAAGCGTGACTTCCTCTTCCCCTCCCATTCCCAGAGAGATATAAAGAGAAGGGATTTTTTGATCGACGATCAAATGGGGCCAAACAACGAGAGGATATGAGGTTTTGACTTTTTAGCTCACCTGAGCCGAAGACGCAAGTGAGCTTTCTGATCACATTTTGTCCGTTGTCCGTCTGTCTGTCGTTTTGTCTGTCCG
The DNA here is from genome assembly GCF_032062105.1 of Saccostrea cuccullata. Taxonomy (NCBI): domain Eukaryota; kingdom Metazoa; phylum Mollusca; class Bivalvia; order Ostreida; family Ostreidae; genus Saccostrea; species Saccostrea cuccullata. The sequence continues at coordinate 16,012 of NW_026926779.1, read as the reverse complement.
TCTGTAAATTTTTCACATTTCTGACTTCTTCTCAAAAACCTTTGGACAAATTTTAACCAAACTTGAAACAAGCATTCTTGAGTGAAGGGGAATTTAAATTATTAAAATTAAGGCCCGGGTCCTCTTCCAAGGGGAGATAATACAAAAATAGGGCGAGTTCATTAAAAAATCTTCTTTTCAAGAACCACTGGTCCAGAAAAGCTTAAACTTATGTGAAAGCAATGTGAGGTAGTATAGATTCTAAATTGTTCAAATCATGACCCCCATGGGTTGGGTGGGGCCACAATGAGGAATCAATGTTTTACATAGAAATATAAAGGAAAAATCTTCTTCTCCAAAACCACAGGGCTAGAAAAGCTGAAACTTAACTAAATGTGGAAGCATCCTGGGGTAGTGTCAATTTTGAATTATTCAAATCATGATCTCCGGGGGTAGAGCGGGGCCATAATAGTTAACTTTAGTTTTACATAGAAATCTATAAGAAAAATCTTTAAGAATCTACTTGTCAAGAGCCACTGGGCCAGAAAAGCTGTAACTTATGTGGAAGCGTCCTAGGGTGGTGTAGGTTCTAAATTGTTCAAATCATGACATCCCACCAGGGTAGGGCGGGGCCACAATAGGGAACTAAAGTTTAACATAGAAATATATATGAAAAATCTTCTTCTCTAGACCAACTGGGTCAGAAAAGCTGAAACTTATGTGGGAGCATCTTAGGGAAGTGTATATTTTAAATTGTTCAAATCATGACCCCCGGGGTTTGGGCTGAGCCACTTTAGGGAATTTAAGTTTACATAGAAACATCTATGAAAATCTTCTTCTCAAGAACCAATTAACAAGTAAAAGCTGAAACTAATGTGGAACCATTCTGGGGTAGTGTAGATTCAAATTTGTTTAAATCATGACCCCCAGGGGTAGGGTGGGGCCATAATAGCTGATAAAAGTTTTACATAGGAATATATAGGAAAAATCTTTTAAAATATTCTTCTCAAGAACCACTGGGCCAGAAAAGCTGTAACTTATGTGAAAGCATCCTAGGGTACTGCAGATTTTGAATTGTTCAAATCATGACCCCCCAGGGTAGGGCGGGGCCACAATAGGGAATTAAAGTTTTATATAGAAATATATATGAATATTCTTTGAAAATCTTCTTCTCAAGAACCACTGGTCCAGAAAAGCTTAAACGTATGTGAAAGCAATGTGTGGGTAGTGAAGATTCTATATTGTTCAAATCATGACCCCGGGGGTTGGGCAGGTCCATTATGGTGAATAATAGTTTTCATAGAAATATATAGGAAAAATCTTTAAAAATCTCTAGACCGACTGGGTCAGAAAAGCTAAAACTTATGTGGAACCATCCTGGGCTAGCGTAGAGTTTGAATTGTTCAAATCATGACCCCAAGGGGTTGGGCTGGGGGAGGCGGAGCCTAATTTGTACGGGAAAACTTGACTATGACTTTAGTTAAATCCCACATAACAAGTTATAAACAAGTCACTGATTACAATACACTTGTCAATATGACGTCATTTCTTAAAACGTGACGTTTTTTGTATGCAATGAGAGACAGATCAAGTAAATTTTTCTCAACAAAATATGTATTCTCTAATTAAATAAAATATTATTTACAGATATTCTATGGGCCAATAACTTGAATTTAATATCTTCTTCACTATTTTATTAATATATTTTTTGTACATTACGTATTTAATTGACACTGTCGTATATTTGAAGGCGAGTACATCGGAGGGTAATGTGGGGGGTCTTAATAAATCGAACTAGTGCAAGGGCATACACTCTATGGATCAAAGTAAGCTTTTACATTTCAACTATAGAACTATTAAGTTATCTGAAAAGTGCTGCGATCCTGATGAAATCTTAAAAACAATTTAATTATATCGAAATTTCATGCCGCTGACCAGCAAAAAATATAGCATTTGGTCATACAGCTATAATTTTAACAATGAAATAGCAGAATTTGGACAGGATCGCAACACTTTTTAGAAACTACAATGCGTGTTGAAAATATTTATATACTAAACTTGGAAATTTAACTTGGTTATGCCCTTGCACTAGTGATATTTATATGTAAAATCAATACTTCAAGTCAATGTCCTAAAATCGCGTGACTGCCGCATCACGTGATTAGTCTAAATATAAAATATAATCGTCCTCGATATGTAGTTGTTAATCATGAATACAATTATCCGATATAAATAATGTACTAAAAATAATCGTCATCCCGATTACGAATAGATTTTTAAATACAAAATTTAGTCGATATTTTCATTGCGAACCTTAACTGTATTGCGGACGATAAAGTTAGGGTTTTAGCTCTTTTTCATGTCTTTTAGTTCTTCAATTCTTTAGTTAGAATGACAAAGGCACTTAAGATTTAAAATTGGATTGATACTGGCATGCTTTGTTTCATCTGCAATGCCATGCTGTCCCAGTCAGACGACCAAACGCGCCTCTAATGTAGTTTTAGATACTGAAAGGAACGTATTGGTCAAAATATGTAATTTTCAAGAAAAACAAGTGCAAATTTCATATTACTTTTATGATATATTTTCATTTCTTGGTAAAATCAATTGAGTAAATGTGTTTAATCTGTTCTATAAATATAAACTCAAACCAATATTTAATAATACTAGCAAATGATAACGAAAAATATTCTCTAAGTTAAATAATTTGTGGCGATACAGAGATATAAAATATAATGAATGTGTGAATTTCAACTTTATAGCCTGTCATTAATAAAGAAAAAAAAGTTCCTCAAAATAATTTGGTTTATGATTTAGAAGATTTTAAATAAAATACTGAATTATTTGCATAGTGTAATCTTAATATGTTATAAAAATTGGATTTGTAAAGTAATAAATAGCTTGAAAATTAAAGGTTCTGATTTAACTTTCTAAAAAGCTGACATAAATATTCTGAATAGTCGACTATCGTTCGAATGATGCGATCAAAGATGGACATATATAAGGTATTGTTTCTTTTCCAAATAATTGGTTGTATATATATCCCGGCGTATTCTTGTGAAAAATGATGTCTTTTTTCATCGTATTTACTGAGGGAATTTCCGCTCATTTGATTTTTGGTATTGCATTGCAGAGGTATTTGATCATCTGCCATCCCTTTGGACATGAAATGTCCGTAAATAAATGTAGAATTACTATATTGAATATATGTCTGATTTCTATGGGATATGCCACTCCAATTTTAAAATTCCGAAGAATATCATATGAATCCAAGTCATATAATGTCACTGTTAATGCTTCTCTCTGCCATGTTGATGATGGAACCAAAACTGCTTTTTATTCCCTTTATATTCTTTTCTTTTTTTAAGTGTAGAATTTTTGAGAAATATTTGTTGATAATTATTGATTTCTTTTCATATACATGTACATGTTAAGTATCTATATGATAGTTATTTGGCTCATACAGTGGACCTTCAGATATCCGGACGCCTGATAATCGGATGCTTCAGTTTCCGGACGATTTTTCATCTGAACAGATTATTGTCTTGGTTTACTAGTAATTCAGGTATCCGAACACTTCACACATCCGGGCAAATTGACTAGGAATCAAAGTGTTCAGATAAATGAGGTTCCATAGTATTTTATTTTCTATGCGAAGGAAAAGAAGAGATGCATATTTCAATATGAAATTAAAAAATGAATTGAACTGATCACTTGAAAAAATGACATTTGCATATATGCCGGACAAAGATTTTGACGAAGAAAAGGCCATAGCTTATTCTTTTCAAAAAGTGGCAGAGGAGTACTTCTACTGGTAATTCATCACGTAAACGAGATGGAATCTAGACCTATATTAATTTTTACTGAACAATTTACATGTGATTTTTTTCTTATGTTTTAATATTCAAATATGTTTGTAACCTGTATTGGCATTCTGTTTTTATTTTATCCTGAAATAATGACAAATGGATCATTTTCATTTTCAATACAGGACACTTGTGCTACATCGTTGGGTTTTTGTGAAGCCAACACGAAATTTCCAAATATGAATGAAAATTCCTTGGATTTTGAAGAAACTGCCGAAGCATTTCGCAAGATTACAAGCGCATGCTGCAAGGAATGTTTACGCTTTCCCAAAAAGAAACCGTGGAGATAATCACTGTTGAATGCTTAAAGAATTTTTCTGTCTTTTTAGGTTTGTGCAAACAAATACCAATTTTACTAGAAATGTATACAGTTCGTTGCATTTTCAGCCAAGGTATATGTATGTCATCGGAAATTAGGATTCAACAATGTATTTTATGCTATAGATTTATCAAATAAATGGGTTTTAGGGAAAACTTATGGTTAAAAGTAATATAGGTCCATTTTATCAACAATTTACATGGGAAATGCATTGAGAATTAAAAAAAAAAACATCGATTTGACAAAATCTATAAAGGATGGCTGGCTTGATGGGTTAAAAGGACCCGCATTGAACATGTCTGGTACCACTAAACCTGTTCAAAAATTCTTTAAAAATTATATACGAAAGCCAAAAACGTGGTCATTGTCCTTAAGCGGCATTTCAATAAATATTATTATTCATGTATTTTTTGTTCATGTATTTCTTGTTAAGAGAGAATTGATGATAAGAAAGATACTTGATTTTTGGCCTTTATATTGCTTTTAAACTTGTAAAGGACATGACATCTGAGTTTGAAAAAGATCTATGGAAAGATTTACAGGAGTCAACAAAAAATGCTTTCTTGCCACCTGTTTGGAAAAGTACGTTTGAAACTATTCATCTATAAAAAATATTCTTTTTCAAATTTTGTATTACACTTCAATGTTTATAATGAAATTTGTCATTTTGTAGATTTAGTTGAACAATATGCTTGTTTTACTTTTATAGATAATAAGCTGAAAGTTTCAATTTCTGGACTCTTTGGACTGATTTTTCTAGCTTTGTTAAAAGGAAAATTCTACACGGGTGCAAAGCAATTTGTTGAAACAGGATGTGTAAGTGACTTTTTATCTCGTATTTAGTGTTTATCTCTTCAACCATTAATAGTCCGGCAAGAGGACATGCAGAACAAAAGAGAAACCTCGAATAAAGTTTATTAAAGAGGCACATGTATATTCCTTTTCTGCATCAAAGTAAAAAATGAAAGACATGTTTCACTACGATATGTAGCTATATTAACCATTCCCTTGGATAGATTAAAACCCAGGCTTTTTTATATCACTGACAGATGCTTTTTGAATAGAAATGGAACTGAGAGATTTACTTATCTTGTCATTGTTCATTTAAAAAATCATTTCGATAGAACATTTTGATTTTACACTTAAGTACTCTTAAGTTGATATTTGAAATATGCTCTACTTTCTCATTGACAATATCTATGTGTTCTTGGAGACCAGAACCTACAGCAATCCGTTGGAATTCAAATGGGTACTAATTGCACCCCCATCCCCTTCCGCTAAGCAGAACTAAATTTCCAATTTTTACGAAGAAAACACTTTTTATGTCCTTTACTTATGAGACTTTATCTTTCAAAATATAGTGATATATTGCTTATATTTACATTTTTTAACTTTCTACCTTAAGTGCGAGTGTGACTTCTTTTTAAAAAACAATGCATTATCCTTCGTGTAAGCCACAGGTAATGAATCAGCCAACGTAACAGCTTCTAGTCAAGTTGAGCGTGATTTTAGCCCACCTGATCCGAGGGCTCTAGTGAGCTTTTCTGATCAAAATTTGTCCGTTGTTTGTCGTTGTCGTTGTCGTTGTCGTCGTTGTCGACGTAAACTTTTCACATTTTCATCTTCTTCTCAAGAAACCACTATACCAATTTCAACCAAACTTGCCACAAAGTATCCCTAGGTGAAGGGAATTCAAATTTGTTCAAATGAAGGACCAGACCCTCTTCCAAGGGGAGATAATTATGAACTAGTGAAAAATTAATGGCATTTTTAAAAAATCGTTTTCTCAAGAACCACTGGGCCAAGATAAATGAAACTCATGTGGAAGCATCCTCAGGTAGTGTAGATTCAAGTTTGTTCAAATATTGACCTCCGGGGGTAGGGTTGGACCACAATGGTCGATCAAAGTTTTACATAGGAGTATATAGGAAAAATCTTTAAAAGTTTCTTCTCAAGAACCACTGGGTAAGAAAAGATGAAACTCATGTGAAATCATCCTAAAGTAGTGTAGATTCAAATTTGATAAAATTATGACCCCCGGGGTTAGATGGGACCAAAATGGGTTATCAACGTTTTACAAAGGACTAAATAGGGAAATCTTTGAAAATCATCTTCTTTAGTACGTGTACTTCAAAGTCATGATTAGTGATATTTACATGGAATTATCCTCAGGTAGTGTCGATCTAGTTTGTTCAAATCATAACACCCAAGGATAGGATGGGGCCACAATGGGGGATCCATTTTACATTAAAATATATTTTAAAAAATCAAGAGTAACAAAACCATGATTAGTGATAGTGACTAGTATTTATATGGAAGCATTTTCCGGTAGTGTAGAATTAAATTTGTTCAAATCATAACCCCCGAGGGTAAGGTGGGGGCCAAACTGATGGATCAAAGTGTCATAGAAAAATAAAGGGTATAATCCCAAGAACAGATAAGTACTGTTTAGTCATATTGACATGCAAGCATCTCCATGTATTGAAGATTATTGAAGATTTAAATTTATATATATATTCAAATCATGGCACTTTGGAGTAGGGAGGGAAACAGTGGGGAATCAAATTAAAATTATTTTGAAGTTGTATATAGGAAGAAAACGTTTAAAAAAAATCTTTATCAAGATCAGCGAATTCATATGTATACTAATATGAAGGCATTCTCAAGTAGTATTAAAGTTTAAGCCCCCCTCCCAGCCTTCAGTAATTTTTACTTTTCAGTTCTGATTTGACTTGGGTTTTTTTTTCTTAGACGATTTGCTAAGGTGAGCGATGTGGCCCCTGGACCTATTGTTTGATCTTCGCTTGTGACGTTGCACTTCCTTGGCGTTCAACGATTATGACGTCAATGCAATAGATTTCAATTCATTTTATATGCAAAAAATATATGTAATGTAAATATTATACTGTAAACAAAAGACACAATAATAGATTAGGCTGAAAAACAGTATGATATATTGATATTCCACAGGCGCTCGCGATGTTCTGATTAAAGCTTAATTAACATTTTTATAGTGACATCTTTTGAGAACGAAAATGAATCCAATCTCCCCCCCCCCCCCTCTCCCCCCCCCCCCCCTTAAAAATCAAATCATTATTATTTTCTTTTAAGTTTGAAGCTAAAGATTTTTGGTAGTCTTTGAACAATAAAAAAATTGTCCAGACTCTAACTTTTTTTTTAAATTCCAGGACAAATTTTTTGGGGTCGTATCCCGATAACACATATGTTAAAGTTTTCAAGGGAAAAAAATCATTGAAAAACCCATTGAAAAGCTGTATATTTATTGCGCACAAAAAAGTGCGCTCGTTTCTTGATTAATTCTTCAAAATTCTTACCTCAATTGCTAAAAAAAGCTATATTAAAAAAAATCCTTACTCTTCTTTCAAGTACTCTAGTAGTTGACATCTGAACGAAGCATGTTGGACCAGAAACAGCGCACTTTTTGTGCGCAATGAATAAACAGTTTTTTCAATGGGTGCCACCCTACCAACCTCTACTGATAAAACGCAGCTTAATAATACAAATAGCATTAAGCGTTGCAATTGCAACACTTAATGCCATAATTTATTGCATTAATAGCTGACAATCTCAACCGCTAATGCTTAATCGCCGCTTAATGATAGAATTATATCATTAAGCGTCACAAATGCAGTGCAAGACTGACGCTTAATGAAACAAGCAAACATCGACATAGTTGACGACTAATGATACACACTAGTGTATCATTAAGCGTTGCAATTGCAACCTTAAACAGGATATAAAATTTAGAATCGGCTTATATTATCTAATAGAAACACACATCCACTTTTTCTGAATAATGCGATATCACTTGTCAAAACATTTACAACGAAGCGCATTGAAGTGGTAAAATTTTCTGTTTGGATGGAACGTTTTGAGCTATCTTTAGACACGCCCATTTCTTTAGAAAGTAAAACTCGGTCAAATGATTCAATAGAATGCCTGTAGAGCAGGTATTTTCATACATATAACATCCAATGAAATTGACGGTTTACATAAACACCGAGTAAGCACGTGTTCGACTGATACATGTGCTATGCTAACTCCAATTAACATGATAAAATCATAATTATGGACAAATTCGTTGCAATGCGTAATTTACTTAAGCGGGAAATCTATACGTAGCTTCTTCTCATTTAAAACTCTTAATTTCAGTGTAACTCATGTTGCTTGTCGCGGGAAGTGTAGTGTCCTAAAACATTACGGCGAATATTCCTTTCTCGTTTCTAAAGAAATGGGCGTGTTGTTATGTTATAATTGACGTTCAAAACACGATTCAGAACGTTTCGTCCAAATGGAAAATTTTACCACTTCAATGCGCTTCATTCAATATATGCCCTTGTGCTATATAAATGGTAATTATTGAAATTTTACTGTGTTTTCTAGCTAATCAAGGGAACTACTTTAAGCCCCGATGTTTAAGAAACAGACAGTAAGATATCTGGGAGAAAGAGATGAATACAAAGAGATAAATAAAGTGATATTCGAATCCTTTTAAAAGAACCATATTTTTAAAATGAAAATACAGAAGCGAACAAGCCAATTCCTCAAAATTTAATATAATGATTTGAATATCAACCTAAAGTATACATATATAATATTTTTGAATATTTTCACCGAAACTTTGTATTTAAGATTTGATACAGCTTAACACATGTCACTGTTAACCTTTCAGATAATATATCGAGAAATAAATTCATAATTTCACTTTTGTACTTTTAATCTGGTTTGTTTCTCTAAATTTTGAAAAAGAGAGACATCAATATTGACAATTTATGTTTGAGGATATATAACACAAAGAATACAATGTATATGTAATACATTGAATAATTTATATAGTTTTTAGAAAAAGGTTCATTTATCCTTTATTTGTGATCAGTATTACTTGAATTCAGTACTGTTGCAAGATTATTTTAGAATCAATTTTTTCGGTACAAGCGACAACCTATAAATTAATATTCATTTCTTGTACATTATTATTTGAAAGGAAGTGTCCGGTTCTCTAAGAAAACTCGGAACCTTTTTTGAATCTTAACCTTGAAATATAATGAACTATAAAGAATCATAATCAAGACATAATTACATCAAAGTTTCAAAGTTTTCACTGTAGTTATTCAAAAATCCAAAGTTTTCACTGCTGTAAATCAAAGTTCCAAATTTTCACTATTTATAGTAAATCAAAGTTCCAAAATTTCCACTAAAGTACAGAGTAATTTATCGTCTCAATCCACGGTCCGTAGTTAATTCTAATATAGCTCTCTCTCCTACCCCTGGCTGCTTGATCAGCAAAAAGTGTCGTAATCTCGAATTTTTACGCGTTTCTATTCTGACATCATATTCAGTCAATAACAAGTTTTGTTTCCATTGAAATCTTGAAAAATTGAATAACTGTTTGCTAATTGAAAGTTATATCAGCGATATTTAGTATACTGCAATTTGGCATTGAAAGGTCCCTTGAAAGGACATTTCCGACTATGCTTTACTTGCATTGGTCAATAGTTTAATGAGCTATGAAATATTATCGTCTCATGCAACCATGGCCAGAATGAGAGAAGATCATACATTTTGGCCGTGGTTTGCGACGATGATTGTAAATCAAAGTTCTAAAGTTTTTACTTTAGTAAATCACAGTTCCAAAGTTTTCACAATTGCAAATCAAGTTCGAAAGTTTTCACTACAGCAGATCAAAGTTCCAAGGTTTTTACTTTGCTACTATAGGTAACTAAAGTCAACTAAAGTTAACTTTAGTTTTCTATAGTATTCGTTGATCGGGATATGTCAGCTATTTGACATCAGCCGTGAAAAAGCTGTCCAAATTTCAGTTTAACGTCCAATGTAACATCACCAACTTTCTATCAACATTTTTTTTTAAAAATGTCGATCAAACTACACTGTAGTTTAATGGAAGTTTTCAATTTTAAGAAAAGTAAGGAGACGAAGTATGTTTGTATGTGTCGGGATGGGTTTTGGAGTATTTCACATTAAATATTTTATATAGTGATGGTAAAATTGAATATTTCTTTACATCTGCTACCCGGGGTCTTAAAGAAAGTATTTCCAATCGAGGTATTGCTTTTTATATCGATAAAAAATAAAAATCAAATAAATGTCATTGCAATAGGAACTCAAACGCGTGCTTATTTTTGCCAACTAGACAGTACAAAGAACATGTTCAAACACGTCTGTGTTTCTTTCGTTCCTAGCATTTGTGCTACTTTCTATCTATTGAATCAGATGAGCTAGCAACCAAGTGGTATCGATTAAACATCTAACTATGTAGCGTCATGAATATATATACCTTATATACCTTATATGCCTTATATACCCAACTTCTAAGCATATCAAAGAACTATTCTATTATGAATTCGAAATAATTAGAAATGATTTTTTTTATATTATTCAAAAAAATGTTAATTCTATATCTAACTAGAAAGATTTCAGTCTGTCTCTACTGCAAATGTCAATAAATAATGATCCATTTAGGTATACTATTTATACTCGGCTGTTAGTCGGTTCTGCTTATAAGTCGTATTTTTTCATGTACATTAGTTAATTAGTCATTGACCCGCTTATATATTGGTCGGTGGTATTTAGCTAGTATCTGTAGAATAACAATCTGCTGTTTTAATGAGCGTTTCAAAGCATATTTTGGGGACATTTTAAAAAGTGCAAGATCATTTACTAAATGCTAGTAATTAATTGTAAATGTTGTCATCTTAGATATTAATTTCCTGCATTAGATTAAGTTCCAACCTTTATAATCGAGTTGTTAAAATATTAATAAATTTCTTTCTTTCAGAATTTTTTTTTTATTTTTAGGACTCGCCTATATGTCGGACCTTGACTTTTGTTCAAAATTCAACTCCCAAAAAGCCTACTTATAGTTACGACATCATCTTAGTGCATGTTTTTAACATTTAAAAAGTGTTCAAGAAACATAAAATAAATAGTTTACATTAAATTAATCATATTTTATAAAGATGTCATGTTCTGAATCTAGAATTTACTGCCTGGGAGTATATACAACATCACAACAAGGCAACAGATGTCGTTTTCTAAATTTTATATTTACATTTACTCCCAAACGGTAAAGGAGTTTTCCACTTAAGTATAGTAGCGTGGTCCCTTTTTTGCCTTTATTTTATAGAATATGCATGAGGATACGGTTTTATTTTTAGTTTCATTGTGTATAACAAAGTCTTTCTAATTAACATTTTGTACAATCATTATTAATAACTTAGAATATCAAGAAATACAATCCGATTTCCAACACCTACTGAACACAAAAATTCCGGAACATTTTTTTTCGAACATAGTACAAATGGGCGGAGACATTTAAATTATATAAAGGAAGACGCCCGTGAATTGTAGCGTGAGATAAGAAATAATAAAGAATATACGATGGGTAATAATAATCATCAATACTTTTGAATTTTATTTTGCATCATTCGTATTCTTCTTAACTTGGGGTCGGTGGAAGTCTTTTTTAGTTCTTGAGGTATTTTTGTCGGGGTTTTGAAAATCCCCACATCACAATAATTTTCTTAAAATCTATCATTGTTAGATAAAATGTCAAGATATTTGACTCACTACAATAATTTTCTTTTGAATGATTGTTTGAAAAGCACAAGCGATTGCATTATAATTAACGGTTAATACACACAGACATATACTCGCATTCTTTTGTAAAGGGGGGAGGCTGAGAAAGAAAACAATAAACATGAATTTGATAAAACAAAAGAAAAAGATCGAGGAAATCCTTCTCCAAACTTGAAAACGATAAATGTAGAGTTAGGAGGAATTACTCATTTTTTTATTTGAAAAAAGAACCATTAACATTAATGTGTGTTAATTCATATTGTAACAGCGTCAAGGAGTATGAAAGTTTTAGGTGTGTGTGTTTGTGTGTATGACGAACTCAAGATTTATTCCTGAAAAGAATAGGTCACCCCTCCCCCAGATACTACCTGCCTGACATGTATATATATATATTTCTTACATTTGCTGTAAATTCTGAAATGAATATTCCGATTTATTTATCGAATATAAATACATTTGAAGTTTTTCCGACTTTATGTAAAATATTATATGCATGAAGCTAGCATCCAAAAACGTGACAAGAGTATAAAGTTGCTTTGAATATTGAAGTGGTCAGTATGCGAGTGCATTTTTGTTTAGACAGTGATTAAACGTGAAGAAATTATTACGTCTTTGGTATTTTCTGCTTATAACTTTTTGTTTCTTTTTCGTAAGAAATTGATTAACTGTGCATTTATATACATCTACGCGTGTGCTTTTCGCAATGAACAGGAATATTATGATTACGTGCATGAGAATTAAAAAATGTTCCAGAAAATCCTCAAAGTTTAACATAAGTGATATTCTTCGAAGTCTACAGAGAGCCTTTTTTATTTATAAAAAGGAAAGCTGGTGTCTGCACTTTTCAAATACGAACTACATGTGTCGCTTCCTACAGAAAACACGCTTTCCAAAGGTATTCACCTGTGGCGGAATGGAATATCTATTCTTAGCCGGTCAACAAGAGGTTAATCCTATGTAAATGTACTCACCGAACAGATTCAAAATCATGATAATTTTTCAGTAGAAGACATAGAGCGCAACGTTGTTCAACAAAGATATTTTCACACAATCTGTATAAATATAACATACACATTATATTTGATGTCGACTTTGAACAAAACTGCGCTCGATGTTTACGAAAGCTCTGAAGTGGGTACCTGTCACATATTTCTTTTGATATTCATGAAAATCAAAGGACCCCACCTTCAAAACACAGGTTCGCGTGTTCTTTTTTGCAATTATTTGAAATTGTTCATTGTTGGAGCAAATACTACTGACATAAGAGAACAATGTAATTTACTTCTTAAACTTTTTAATGAAAGTTTAAAATTACGAGTAACCGTCCATGTTGTGGTTCATTACCTTGAATGGGAGAGAACAATGACGTCATAATATGACGTCATAATGTGCACTTGCATTAATAAATTGTGGGTACTAAGTATGTATAAGAAAATTTATTTGAACTTTCCTTCGCACAAAATATACAATTTTTGACTTTTTATTAGCTCACTTGCATAGAAATATCCATATTTAGCCTTAACTCACTTGCGAAGTGCAAACTTGAACCTTAGAATTATTCAAAAATTTCGCAATTGAAATCAAAAATAAAAAGATTTTCCTACATTTGTTTTCTATATGAAAAAAGCCTTCATTTAATGTCTTCTTTGATTTTATAAAATAGGAAGGGAAATAATTTAACGCCTTTTGAAAACAAACATTCTCTTTTCGAATGTAGCATGCTTAGATCTGCATGATAAACTAGTATATCTTTTTTTGGTCGGATGGCAATAAAATTGAAAAAAGCAAGTTAATTAGTATGTAGAGATGACTGTAAAGAGTTCGGAGGTGGATAAAATAGTAGTTAAATTGTGCCTAGAATAAGGCAGTGTATGTATGTGTAATACTTGATAAGTTAAGAAATTCTCCCCAACCGTGCACAGAAAATCTTGCGACGTAAGTTGCGCATTATTTTCAAAAAAGGATCTATGGCGTCATGGTTAAAGATTACAATATAAAAGCATAACGCTACAGTTCTGCAGATACCAAAAATACTTTGATTTAATTACATGCGCTAAGATGATGGCATAACTTATTATACTCGCCTATAAGTAGGCTTTTTGGAAGTTGAATTTTGATAAAAGTCTCGGTCCGACTTATAGACGAGTCCTTAGAAAATTAAAAAAAAAAGTCTTAAAGAGAAAAATTGAAAACACACATAAATATCTGAAATCGACAAATTCTAGTAAAATACCACCGACCTATAAGCGTTTCAATGACTAATTAAATAATTTTACATGAAAAAAGTACAACGACTTATAAGCAGAACTGACTATCAGGGAGTATAAATGGTATACCAAAATCGATAATTAATTACTGATAATTGGAGACAGACTGGAATCTTTCTAGTTAGGAATAGAATTAACCACTTTTACATAATATAAGATATTATTATTTCTAATTAATCCGAATTCATTATTGTACAATTCTTTGATGTGCTTGGACTTTCGGTATTAAAGGCTTGCCATTCTTGGCGCTACATAGTTAGATGTTAAATCGATTCCACTAGGTCACTAACTCATCTTATTCAATAGATAGAAAGAAGTACAAAATGCAAAATGGAACGAAAGAAACACAGAAGTGATTTATCAATATCAAGAAAACAATACCTCGCTTGGAAATACTTACTTTAAGAACCTGGGTAGCAGATGTAAATTTGGATGATAAAAAAAACCCTAGTTTGCACATAAGGCAAGTTTGTGGCAAAATTTTCGAAGCAAAGGGGGAAGGCTCCAAATAGGGAAAATAAAAAATCCCTAATCTTTCCCAAAACCCTAAAGAAATACTATATTATTCAACTTAAGTAACACTAAATAAAATATTTAATGTATATTACCCCCACTCTACATCCCATCCGGACACATACAAACATACTTTCTCTGCTAACGTCTCCTAATATTGCAATTGCAAAGCTTAATGATATTTGTATCATTAAGCGGCGTTTTATCATTAGAGGTTGCTACATGGAACTGTAACTCTCCGATCTATCAATATATTTTTTCGGAGAGCTACACATCTGCAGCTATTCACTCAACACCCCCGGCTTTGTCTTAGGGTACATCGATACTCTGATAAGATTCCAAGAATTTGTCCGATGCTTTTATTATTTGCAATGCCAATATGATTGAAAAAATAAAATCATTTTTCTCTCTTTCTATGAAAACTATCATATGAAAATGCAAATTTTGTCTTTAGCTAGCCCCAAACTTTTTTTTTAATTAGAGTAATGGAAACAAGATGCAAACTATATGTTTTAATATCAGATCAGTCCAAAAATACCAATATTCTTTTCTTCCTTTCTTTCTTTTACTTATACTTCTTTCATAAAAGTAGTATGACACAAATCCTCTGAATTCTTTCTTTAAATAGCTGACCTGTTATATCGTAATATACGAGGGTTGTCCCAAAAAATCGTAGACAATGTTTATAATTTTTTTAACATGCAACCATTACTTACCAAATTTTGCATAGACATACAATAGTCAATGTTCTTTTAAATTGTGAATTTTTAAATACATATCTTTCATATTAATAATATTAGGACCATTTATATGAAGGCCGATAAGGCCTGTCGGTGCACGGACAAAATTTAGAATAATTTACACATATACATATTACATTTGTTTTCATTTTTTTAGTACTACGTAATACATTGAACTCAAATTAGAATCACTGAAACCAGAATCAAAATCTGAATAATATATCAAAATTTCATATAAATATCATTAGAAACAGACAATTGGCATCATGATTTTCATAGTATCGTTGAAATTGTGTATGATGAAAATGACGTCGTCAAACGCGTACGGAGATGTAATAAATTGTGTTGGATATGGTTAATATATATCAGAGACGGAAAAAAGAATACAGAAGTGACATTTCACACCAAATTTCAATAAAAACGTTATTTTTAAATTGCACGATATTCAATGAGATTTTTTCTTCTGTACCGAAAAAAGTTAATTACGACATGTAAGAAGTAGAGTACGGTTTGATAAACGCAGAAAATTGGGAACAATCTGGACCGCGAACGACGTCAAACAATTTGTATTCTCTGCTGCCTACAATGTAAGACGATCTTTCGACAAAATTTCGACGGAAATTTGAATCTGCTTTAAAAAACAAGTAAAAAACAAACGGACAGTAGTAAATTTAAATATGTCCCTTAATCAAGAGTGGTCTATCACTTTAA
>NW_026926778.1:0-27803 GCF_032062105.1 Saccostrea cuccullata | reverse complement strand
TTTTCTCCTGTATGGGGGAGACAATTAACAAATGCAACATTACTTTTTTAAGACAAGGCACATATGTTAGTAGCATATATACTAGTGTATTCCTGCTTTTTTTTCTTGTGTTCGCTACCACTGCCCCAAATAATCATATTATTGATTATACCATTTCAACAATACTTTTCTACGACCACTTATTTTGTTTTAACAGAATAAACCTGATTCATCTGTCCTTTGATATGTGTAGGTGTTTATTTGGTATGCTTTCATTTCTGATTCAAAATTTATACAAAATATTGATATGAAGAAAAAACAATAAATATACATGCATTGAACATTACCCCTTCTCTTTGCAGTTTTCTTCCACCTGGTCACCAAGTAACGTAGAGCAAAAAATAATCAAAACAAATAAAGGCTTCATGTCTAACCCAATCTTGGCTGCATGATATCATATGTGAACGAATTATATTTCCGTGTTTGTTAGTTGAAAACAAAATGTAATTAGTACAGAATCATAAAATAAATGATTTTAGACAGAATGTAGAAATAATTTGTTTCCATTTTCTGACACAGTTTGCTGAAGCGCCCATGTTTTTTAGTACCTCTTATGAAGAGTCCATTGCCATAAACAAAAAGAATGATTAAATTTCAAGAGTAAAAACTTGTGGAATATTGCATGCATATACTTTATAGTTTAAACAAGTGTTTTTTTAATACCTAAAATCACAGTGGGAGAAATGTTTCAACAAGAGTTAGTTGCAAATCTTTTTTGTCAGTAGAAAATTAAATTCGATGGTTTGCATAATGTCATGCAATATGGACAGTGAACCTCACGTGAAATAAAAAGAAAAATGGAAACGCCACTCCCTGTATTACCAAGATTATACGTGTCTGCACTGACAGTTAATGGCACAATAAATAGTAATTTCAAGATTAGTGCATCAATAAAAAACATGTATTTAAGCCTTAATCTTAAAACCACTTTCATATAACAGAAAAAAGCGTTCAAAAATTAACTGCTTTAAACAACCATTAATCTACTATTAAGCTACCAATAAACAGCTGCTCATAAGTGGTGTTTCGTCCTGTGAATACAGTAACTGAAACAACTGATATTATAATATATATGCACTGTATAGCGAAAGTGAGATCAACATGACGGACACATTCCTATAACAAACCTTTTTATTTATAAAATTTCTGTACACCCAATTGCCTTAACTGTTCGGCATTGACTTTGATGTGTTCATTTATTGATGTAAGCACAATAGTTACATTTTACTCGGGATAATCTAAATAAAAAGGGAAAAATTATTTCAAATTAATCAAACATCTATACATTCATATAGCAACCCTTATCATTAAATACCTGCCAAAATTCTTGTAAAAACATTTATTAATCTAGCTAGTATCAGCATGTTGGTCCAACAATGGTGCAGTGTTATTGTGAGTGAAATAACAAACAAAAAGCAAATCAATATACACAATGTGTATATATAATGAGCTATCTTGACATGCAATCATATAACATAGTATTTTATTTTTACCTGTTCAAAATCATATCCTATTTGTTTTTTTTTTTAATTTTCTTGACTGCAATTAAAATGTTATTACATACATATACGCATAAAACCTGGTGCAATGTTGTTGTGAGTGACATAATAAACAATAAGCTTTTTAATATACACAATGTGTACATGTTTATATTATAAACTATCTTGAAATGCAATCAAATTACATAGTTTTTTTTATTTTTACTTGTTCAAAATCATATCCTATGCTTTTTTAATGTTCTTGACTGCAATTACTGTTATTAATACATATACTTATAAAATCTTTCAGGTGGATGTTAGTGATTGTTCAACGCTCGAAAAGTAATCAAGCTCTGTAAGTAAAAGGGAGAGAAAGAAAGAGTAAAATATTCTATTTGCTAAAGTGGGGTACTGCTCAGAACTTTTTTTACGTTGACAAACGAATTTCCTCACTGCAGCTGTCTGTCAGAAAATCGAGTCCGTGGTAATCTACGTTTTGGTGTCACAGGGTGGCTGGCGGCTTCCAAAATCACAAAGCAATGTGTATAAAATAGTTTTTTATTACAGATATTTACAAACACACGCGAAGTATAACTGTCTGAATGGCTCACTGGCTGAATGGCATGAATGGTACAGATGGCATAAGTGGCCTAAATAAATGGGGCCTATAAAATAAAACAAAGTTAGATACAGACATATTATAATTAAACATTTGCTCATACTTGTACATTTTGCTGTACATTTACTTAGGTGCATTTTACTGCATTACACTTTACTTAGTTGCATTTTACTGCACTGTACTTATACTTCACCTCACATACTACTTTATAGAACTTTTACGTTCACACATAAACTAAGTGTACTACTTGTAGACAACCGTTTTAAGACGAATACTATACGCCATACTTTATACATACAACACTACGTCTACATTATACATATACTCATACACTTATACTTTTACTTATAAGACATATACTTTACATGAGCAAATACTACTTCGAATCTAACTTACGAATGAAATTATAGAACAAAGTTCTGTGGCCATTTCAGGAATTAAAACCCTCAATAAATCATACAGTTAACGATAATGAATAAAATACACTTACCCAGAATAGGTGGACCTCTGGTCATGAAATATTAAAACATTAAACAAAAATAACGTAGAAAGTTGAGCAGTCTTAGACACTTCTGCTCTCTCCAATTGCTACGCCCAATCTGATTTCTCAAATCACGGGATTTTAAATCGCCAGGTAAAACCTGCTAAACAAGCTTAAAAGTATGGTAAACATATTGGGCAAATAATATTGGTAATATAGAATTCAGATAAAATATATGGAAAACAAATACGGACATCAGTTGTGACATTAGGCACTACGCAGGTGTGCAGACTTCCCTGTTTTTGTATTTGCAAAGAATTACTTGTTAGTGATATATCTGTTATGTACATGAATATGCGTGGTGATATATCCACTTGTTCATGTACTTGTTGGCGTAAACTCGTACCTAGATTCCTTATATTAATCTCTTGCAGTGACGAATGCATTTAAGCCTCATTGTCTTAATGACCTAATACATTTAAGCAGAAAGATTGAACTGTAATTTATTTCTCAAAGGCTCATAAAACATTCAAACCGATCTAGATATGTTTTATTATTCAACCAAACGTAGTTTTTTGGTTAAATATAATTAATGATAAAATAATATTCAGACAAGCACTTTGCTATGCATCCTTACATAAGTATCAATTTAATTTTCATACTAATATAATGTACCTAAAATAATGGATTGCTTGATTTTTATTTTACGTCCCTATCCAGAATTTTTAACTTATGTAGAAGTTGTAACTAAATGCCGTTGAAGGTCTTCAAATACTTAATTTTAATTGGCACAAAGGCACATTGGGCAGTGGGATGGGGGTCTTAATCGTGCGACCAGCTGCCGTGATACAGGTTTTCGAACTTTTAATTTCTCAACTCCAGAACAAGCAGCTTCCACTTCAAGGTCCCGAGCCCATGGTGAAGGAACAAGTCCTTTCTATTTTTATCGACTTACGAAAGTCGTTGAAGAGATTGTAAATTTCAGTCTTTCTTAAACTTGTAGGTTTGTATATAAAATATTCTATCGTTATAATGACAAATATCCTACGTAGAAAAGGAAAATACTTACTGCATACTCAATGAACAAACCAGAGAGATTCGAAAGTCAAAATGGATACGGAGAGTAAAGTTGGACTGAGACATAGAGCTGAGAAAATGAATTGAAATTTCGTCTTTATAATGATTAGTTAACTTTTAGGTTAAAAACCATAAACAACCTCGAAAAGGTTTTATAGAATAAAATTAACGTTGGTATTTATTTTCAACGCAAATCTTTCTTAGTATTCTTCAGAATCCTTTTGAAGGAGTCTATACTTTTTGGGTACATTGCGAGTATATGTGAGGCATCCTAGCTGTGGTGAAGGATTTTTCCTAAGATCCAGTTAGATTACTTTAACTATGATGTTTGCGACTTCAGTAAATATTAAAGACTGATTTTATGCTAACGTTTTAATATTTAAAAGTAAAACAAAACATGTCGAATACAGTATACCGTAAGTAATGTCAGTGAGTTAAAACAGTTTCATTGACATTTGAAGGGGGAGATCGAAATATCAAGTTTCAAATAATTAGGAACCTGCTCCGATTATCTTTTCTTTAGAGGGCGCCACAGGCAAACACGGTCCTGTATCGGAACACCCTCGCGCCTTATCAGTAGTTACCGATCGAAGAAAAACGTAAACAATCTGCTGTCAAACACATGCTCGTAAAACATGCCTGAAACTTGTTGTTGTGTGCCGAATTGTAGTAATCGGGGTGGCCATATATTTCCAACAGATCCGTTAAGAAGAAAAGCATGGATACACGCAATAAAACGTGGTGAAACTCGTTTTCAAAGCTGGACTCCGTCAACTCATGCTGTTGTTTGCAGAGCACATTTTAAATCAGACGACTATTTGACTGAAACCCAGCATGGTAACAATATTTATTTATTTATTTTGAAATCTTTGATAAGCATGTGCAAAGTAATGTTAATAGATTTTATTCTGAGCAATGTTTATGCCTTATTTGCTTAGATGAAATGCACTAAAATATCGAATCCCTTGTTTACCTCTCATACGAAGTAATCTGATAACGTTACAGACACTGCCACATGCAGACTCCCCACTGACAACTTCAATTACTGGTCATTAATTACAAACGCATTATCTTTTAACAATATAAACACAAGGCATGTCTAAAAGAACACATGCTGTTTCCTGATAATTTATGCATATCTACCAGTACAAGATACTGTGTTTTGACATTGACGTCTAATTAGCACCCTGCTTAAAAACAAATTTGACCTGTTTAGTTGAATTAATAAACACATGGGCATGTTTTGTAACATCAATTTTATAACAATAATACTTGTAATAATAAAAATATTTTAGTAAATTTATATTTGTTTTATTTGCTTTAAAAAGTTAGTTCAAATTATAAATTAATTATTTAATAAATAATCTAGTACTATGAACAAGTATTGATATATTAAATAATTTAATTCTTAGGAACTACTCCTTTAAGTAAAAGATTGAAGAAAACTGCAGTGCCAAGCATTTTTCCCTGGGTAGAGCCAAGTCCACATTCACATGAACGAGCCGACAGAGCCAAGTCCAGAGGCATCAAACGAAAACTAGCAGAAGAATTTTCTGCTTCGTCTTCCATAGATGAATTCATCTATACATCAGCTGATGATCTGCAAGTATCCGAGGAAATTGTATCTAACTCTACCCAAATTTTGGCTGAAGAAATTCAAGTCACTGTTCAGAAATCTGACGTTAAATTTTTTGATGTACAGACACAAACTCCTCGGTATCCCCCAATGAGTATTGAAAACTTTACAAATGATGATGCTGGAGTAAATTTCTATACTGGATTGGAAACTCTAACTAAATTTTATTTTGTTTTAAGAACCTTAGGACCCGCAGCTCACTGTTTGAATTATATTTATCATAAGGTTTCAAACATAAGTGTTCCTGACCAATTTTTCTTAGTCCTCTGCAAGTTACGGCGCCATACGACCAATTTTGAACTTTCAAAATTATTTGGAGTTTCCGAAAAGACTGTATCAAATATATTTTTTACATGGATTTTATTCATGAGTAAGCAATGGCAGGAAATCGACATTTGGCCTACAAAGTATCTTGTAAAATATTACTGTCCATCAGATTTTAAAACAAAATTTCCAAATACTAGAGTGATAATAGATGGCACAGAGTGTCCAATTAAAAGACCAAAGTTACCAAAGCCACAGCAAGCAACGTATTCTACCTATAAAAACCGTAACACGGTAAAAGTTCTTGTAGGAGCGACACCAGGTGGATTAACATCTTATATTTCTACAGCTTATGGGGGATCCACAAGTGACCGTCAAATAGTTGAAAGAAGTAGGCTGTTAGAAATGTGCAATTCTGGAGATTCAATAATGGCGGACAAAGGTTTCAATGTGCAGGATATGTTTGTACACAGGAACATTCAAATAAATACACCAACATTTTTCAAAAAGAAAAACAGAATGTCATGTGCTACTGTGATTGAGGACCGAAAAATATCCAGCAAACGTGTGCACATTGAGAGGATCATTGGACTTGCAAAAACATTCAAAATTCTGACTGAGCCTATGAATAGTTCTGAAACAAAACTTTCTTCAGAAATAATCTATGTTTGTTTCATGTTGTGTAATTTTAAGAATTGCATAGTGCCATCTTATGCATAACTTGGTATTAAAAATGACATAATAAGAGAAAAAAGTCTTTATTTCATTTTTCTTTATTGCAACTACATTTTCCATCATATGTCTTGAAAAAAGTTTTTTCCAATAGAGCAGACTTAAAAAAATCTTCATAGAATTCATTCAATTTTTTCTTCATCTCATCAATAAATTTATCATCCCTTTCTATTGCAAAGAACAAAAAGTCATTGAAAGTATACACAACAAATATACACTCATTTTTCTCTGCACAGTAAAGTTGTCCTTGGACCTGATAGTAATAGTCATGGGTTTTATTCAAATAAAATTTACTTCCAGACTGCTTGATATAAGGAACTGTTTTTGAGGAAATAAAACTGTTTCTTGCCACATATGGACACTTAACTTCAATCAAGGTGTCATCGTCAATAATACCATCTGGGGTTGCTGCTAAATGAGGGGAGTCCAGACTGACACAAATTCCACTATTGTAAACTGTGCGTCCCGAAATTTCCTGGTACTTCTTCACAGCTTCTTTTTCGTATTTTCTTCCATGAAGAACAGGTTTAGCATTAATTTTTTGTGCCTTTGTTGTTAAAAAGTCAGCAAGTTTCACCTTATCAGTTCGATCAGTTGCTTTACATATTCTCCCGAATACCGAAGAATGAAGACGTTTGCAACGTTCCTCAAACCAAAGGTCGTTGGCCGCTTGTGTAGCTGTTTTTATCATAACTTGACGTGCATTCTCCTCTGAAATTTCTGATACATTTAAAAGTTTCAAATGATTTTCACTAAACGTGTCTTTTAGATAGTCATGGTCCAGGTTGTAAGCTTTCATGTTTACAGGCTCATACAGCTGAAAAATTGGAGTCTTACTAATACCTGGGTAATTCAAGCACACATTTCTAAAGTAAGACTGGTATCCCGGATTGCCTCTAAATTCAACTGGACGAGGGTCATAGTCATTATTGCATACTTCGTCACAGCCTGGCATGTCCAACTGTCTTGCTTTCATAGGGCTTCCTTTATGGGGCTTAGCACGATGAAAAGTTTGTAACCTCTGTGTGCAGGTGAGTTCTGTTTTGTATGTCCCATGCTTAACAAAATCTGCACATGAAAAAAGTACAGCACAGACATGCTTGCAATGTGCATCGGGTCCCATGCCTGCCGCACATTCACATTGAGACTCTATAACACTTCTGTCTTTTCCTATCATAATGTCAACAACATATTTCACAGACTTCATCATTGAAGCTTTTACACTACTTCTAACGAACCAATTTGAATCATGAAATGTCACCCTCACATACTGGATAAACCCATCGTTGTACATATCCCTTCCTTTCTTATCAGTTGTCTTATTAAACTTCGACAAGAAAGTGGAAATTTCTGCCTCTGTGCAACCTGGAAAGGTCTTGTCACCATGAAGGTCCTTGTAGAGTTGTGGATCTGGCGTCATCATCATAAATTCAGGTCCATAAACATCGGTCTTAGCACAATGTGCATTTCTTCTGTAGGCTTCAAGTCTGCAATAAAATAAGCATATTTAATTCTTTTTCATGTATATTTTGAGTGAAACATAGCTGCAACAATCAGGAAATAATAATACTGCTTCATAATAAAAATGTAGAGAAGTATTCTTATTTTACTGCAAGCACCAAGCAATATGAGATCGATGTTAGAATTACCGAGGAAATTCAAGTTAAAAATCTAACACGCTAAAGTTGCAGATTATTTAAGAATTAGTTTCTTAAACGAGGTAATTCTGATATTTACTGTCAATTTGACTTAATGTTAATCTTTTACACACCATTGATAATTATTTACTGTGTTATTAATAATGTTTACTTGGATTTGCATGAAAACATCGTATGTTTATTTACCTCTCCACAAGTTCCCACTTCCTTCCTGATTTCTTTGCTCCAAACTTTTCTAACTCGTTCTTAAGTTCAGGTATAGTCATATCACCACAATTAGATGCCATAGTAAATTAAGGATTGTAACTGAAACGTGTGTGCTTTCCGATATCGTATTCGAGAATGGATGCTGATTATCCATCTTCACAGGTTTTATCACTTTTGTAATGGACCGCATTTTCCTGTGGCGCCCCCTACCGATACAAGATAAGATAACCGACTCCGGTTCCCCATTGATTCCAATATCTCACGTGAAGCAGTTTCTGCCTCAAGCTTTCAGTCAATGTTGTACTATAATATTTTGAAAGGGACTTGATGGTGTAAAACAACAAAACAATTATCAGAACTATAACAAAAATTGATCCGTGCATACAATTAATATTGTGATAAAAGTATTAATGTGAGATTTTTTTCCTGCCACTTCCCTCTACGTAAATAGTCTGTGATATAAAAGAAGTCATACTGGATCCCCTTGTAGAGGGAGGTTTTCCATTTATTATAGATAGCTAGCCCCTTGAAAATGATTTTGATGAAGATGTAAAATTAAAATCTAATGCTGTCGTTTGGTTTATTTTACTGAAAATTCTCATTCAACTCTATTTCTAGCTTTTAAATTAAAGATACAAGCTGAAACAAAGCAAATGAAACTGCTCATAGATATTTTCTTACAAATATTTAGAGGACACTGCCCATTGATAAGGTTGCAACTGTTTCTACACAAATTTGGACATATACTCTGGCATTCATTTCAAATAATCCGTCAGGGCATTTTTCATTGCCGTTCCAACCAGAATAGCCAACATCGCATTCTACGAGAAAAATACATATTATTAGTATTTTAAATTATTTTCTTAGTAATTCCAAATGTATCGGTGCACACAGACGAGACGCCATTTATGTTTATTTTTCAAATTAACAGATTTTTTTTAAACTGCTACTTAAAAGAATTTTTGAGACAAAGAAAATAACAAAATTAGTTTACTAAATGTTTAAACAAATTTGCGTGCTTTATCAGAAGATATACATATATTTCCTTATTTTAATGCTATTTATTCGAAGAAGAATGCATGAAAAGTACAACACCCCAGTTAGTAAACATATATTGCCATAAGGTTGGAATCTACATGGAACTGGAATGTTGGTTGTACTTTGAGACCGTTATATCATAGTTTGTCCAATGAAGGGTCATTTTTTGATAACGTATAATGTACTAATTAGTAATATACGGATAAAATGGCCTCAGGTGGCTGGGCTTACTCTTGTCAAGTGTGTCTTATTTCATATACATTGCAATAAAGTAGCCTATTCAGCTCGGTCAACGTTTGCCAAATGCACAGACATTTTACATTTATCAGATATGGTATTTCCGTTGACTTCAAGCAGAGTATTTTACAGAGATGTACAAAAATAGCTGATTTACAGTTGTTGAAGCAATGTTGGCCTATTGTCCTGAAATAGTTATGGGTTTTGTATGGCAGTATATACGTAGGAACATTGTTCAGTGCATGATGTTCTATCATGATTCAGCCACCGTTTGCCTATTGTCGAGTAAATGAAACGGCATTAAATGATTGTCAAATATTGGTACGGCATGTTTGTCAATTGTAACAATATGTTCATGCTTTAAATGTTTTACAACTACTTGGACAGGACAAGTGCATTGTATTCTGCCTTTCTTTAATTAGTTCACCTGAGGAAAAAGTTCAAGTGAGCTGCTTCTCTGATCAAAATTAGACTGCTGTCTGTCGTCGTTTTTGTTTGCATTGGTAGCTCTATATACTTTTCTCATTTTCCTCTTTTTTCTTGAAACCCCTTGTGCCAATTTCAGCTAAACTTAAAACAGAGTATGATAAGGTAAAGAAGAAATTAATTTGATTCTAAAAAGGGGCCACATTCTCTTCTTAAAAGGGATAAAAAAAAAATAGAGAAAATTTGGTGGATGCATTTTTAAAAAAAATCTTATCAAGAATCAGTGCACTAGAAAAGCTAAAGCTTCTGTGGTAGTCCTCGACTTTATATAGATTCATAGGTCTGTTTCAATCAGGATCCAATTGGGGTATAGTGGGGGCACAATGGAGGATCAAAGTTTCACAAGGAATTTATAGGAAGTAACTTTGGAAAGCTTCTCAATAGCAGAAAAGCCATGATTGGTGATGTTTATATGTTTTCATATGCTTTATAAAAAAGTTGACAATATTTTGATTGATTGTATATTGTTTATCGTCCCTCTCGATAATTTTTGACTTATATGGAGACACTCACAGGATGAAAATCTACCATTCAGTCAACTGAATGGTGGCTGAAAGGCCACTGAATGTTCACTGAAAGGTCACTGAAAAGACCCTTTCCCGTGACCTTTCCGTGATCATTCAGTTACCATTCAGTCGACTGAATGCCACATACATTTCAGTGACCTTTCCGTAATCATTCAGTTGAATCATTTTATTGAATAATCGGCTTATTTTTTTACCTAAAAATTTTATTTCACTTTTTCCTGGTATAATAGCATTAAATAAATCTAATTCCGAATACAAAAAAATGAGAAAAAAATTAATACAAGAAAAAAAGTTGCTCCCATGCCCAGAATCGAACCCTGGGCTCCTGCGTAGGTGTCCGCGACCTTTTTCTTTTTATCTTTTATGGTGTCCGCGACCTTGTCAATTACGCTACGACTTCTTGTTAAGAAATGAGGATTTAAAATCAATTAATTTATAGAAATCGATGGAACAATCAGTTCACCTGTAGTATCGAGGAGCAGCGATGTGTATATATCTTGTATATCTTTTGTATATTCTATGTTAGTTGCGCGGATTTTGGAGACAGACTAATTAATTACACATCTCCTATCGAGATGATGACAATTATCAGAGACGGGCACCTGTTCCTGTGTCAAAGATTTAAAATCTTTGTAAATTCTCTATCTAAAAACTTAGTAGAATGATTTTATTAAGACAATATCATTTAGAAAGCTAAAATCTCCTTTATAAGACCGCGGAACATTAACTGGCAAAATTGGAAATATACAGCTTACGTCATTTCTATCTGTTACAATCAAAACATTCAGTGATAGACAATGAACTGGGCGGGTACATTTCGACGCGGACGTTTGGAAAACATCGGATTGAAATAGCAGATCGAAATTCATTTTCAATCCACCTGAGCTGTTTTCAAGGCAAAGAATGAATGTATGATCCAAAAATCAACTATATTTCAACTCCCAAATACATATTGTTTGAAGTTCACATTAATATGAGTTTTAGCTTATAATTTTAAGAACGCGAAATATCATACAAGACAAAGATTATTTTCAGGAGATATTTGATTCGAGAAGGGGGGGGGTAGAAATTGTAGAGTCAGGTCATGGCGTAACATGACAATATATTTCATTTCTAGGATTATAAGAGTGCATTAGTTTTATATATACTTATTCTCACTGAAAAGTGTTGGACAACTTTATTTAAAAATCGTTCAACCCCCCCCCCCCCTCACCAACACAAAGATATACATATATTAACCAAACAGAAATGAAATATTTCTTCCTTAAATATCTATTCATGTAAAACACTGGACAAAAAAAATTCAAACTGTACCAAAATTGAAATTATTTGTCTTCTGGGTCAAACAGTAATAATGTGCCTTCTAGCGTAGCTGAGGTGGATTGAAAATGAATTTCGATCTGCAATTTCAATCCGATGTTTTCCAAACGTCCGCGTCGAATTGTACCCGCCCATTTTATTGTCTATCACTGAATGTTTTGATTGTAACAGAAAGAAATGACGTAAGCTGTATATTTCCAATTTTGCCAGTTAATGTTCCGCGGTCTTATTTTTTTTCTACAAGAGGCATGTCTAAACGATTTATTTATTCTTGTATTTAAAAATGAATTTAAAATAATGTCTTTCAAAAACTAAATATCCTGCAGTTTTGACAATGACATAATTAAGAATCAAAAGTGATCAGTAATACTTGCAATCTTCCAGAAATGGTTTGATTAATATAAATTCTGTCTCATCAATCAAAACTATATATATATTTCCATGAAAAAATACATGCATAAGCTCTATAGAATGTTATGCATTTATTTAAATTATGAATTGGTTACCTGATCACCATTTTTTATCACTTGAAGAATTTTTGTTTTCTAAATTTAACTAGAAAATTAAAAATCATTTTGAATAAGTCTCACATATTTTATAAAATTATAATAATTACTTAGATATATTTTAAGGTACCCGTATTTGATAACGATAAGGAAGAAAAAAAAAAACACAATTAAGATTGAATGATAAATCTTTACTCAAAATATTGCTTCCTTGTTAAGGAAAATATCTGATTATAAAATAATATGCTAGTGAAAAAAATTTAGACTTAAATATCACTGAAAGGTGGCTGATTTGTCACTGAAAGACGACAGAAAGGTCACTGAAAGTCGACGGAATTGTCACTGAAAGACGACAGAAAGTTCACTGAAAGTCGACGGAAAGGTCACTGAAAGTTGATGGAAAGGCCACTGAAAGTTGACGGTAATGTGTTCGCTGAATGGTGACTGAAAGGTATCTGAAATGTGACCGAAAGGCATCTGAATGGTCACTGAAATGTATGTGCCATTCAGTGGCTGAATGGCCACTGAAAAGTTACTGAAAGCCACCTTTCAGTTTTAACTGAAAGGTCTTGTTTCTTCCTGTGACTGCAACTTGCGGTTGGAGAGCTTCGAATTTCGTCCTATACTCGGCACTCAAGGTCCTTAAGAAGGAAAGTATATTTTTCGTGCCAGTGCCTACAACGGCATGAGACCTAGAATTATACGGTGTCATCCATAGGGCCGTTCTTCAAGTCCCACAATAGGATTCAAACCCGCGACGTAAGGATCAACTCTTTACTTCGGGAATCTAGAGCAGATTCTCCAACCACTGTGCTACGCGGACAACTGACACAGACAACTGAAAACTTTATGATGTTGATCGGGAAAATGTAGATATTGTTTTGAAAGTAATAATGATAGGATAATGAAAAATGAAGTACACTCTATGAAAATAAATAACTGTGCTACGCGGACAACTGAAAACATAATGATGCTGACAGGGACAAAGTAAATATCATTTTGAAAGTAATAATTATAAGGCAATGAAAAATGAAGAACATTCTATGGAAGTAAATGTAGCAACATTTTTAATTGATCTGTCTTATTTATTGTTGAATATACCTGGGGGTATGATATCTTATAGTTATTATTTAGAGTCTTTTAAATAATACTTGCTTTGACAATTTTTCGTTGTTTCGTTGTACCTGTAATCATTGCAGCATCGGTATCCCATATTTCTCCTGTATGGGAGGAGATATTTAACAAATGCAACATCAGTTTTTAAGACAAGGAACATATGTTAGAAAAGCAATAGTATATTTCTGCTGTTTTGCAGAAGTGTCTTGAGTGTTCACTAGCAATGCTTCCAAATTATCATATTATTTGGTACGCTTTTATTTCTGATTTAAAATTGATATAAAATATTGATTTGAAGAAAAAACAATATATACACATATATTGAACATTACCCCTTCTCTTTGCAGTTTTCTTCCACCTTGTCACAGGTAAAGAGGAGCAAAAAATAATCCCAACGAATAAAGGCCACATGTCTAACCAAATCTGTGCTACATTATATAATTTTAGAACGAATTATATTTTCGTGTTTGTAAATTGAAAACAGAAAGTCATTAGTATAGAATCATAAAATAAATGATTTTATACAGGATGTAAAAATAATTTGTTTCCGATTTTTAGCACAGTTTGCTGAAGCGCCCATGTTGTCCATCACAAATGAAGAGTCCATCGCCATAAACAAATTATGCTAATTAAATTTAAAGAATAAAAACATGTGGGATATTGCATGCATTTACTTTAAATATCAGTTTAAATAAGTGTTTGTTTTAAATCTAAAATCACATTGGGTGATATGTTGCAACAAATCCAATGAAAGAATCCGTATATACTCGCCTATAAGTCGGTCCGCCTATAAGTCGGTTGTATTTCATAAGCTTATATATCATAGGACTGACCTCATATAATTCCATTCATTTCATAGCTCGCTTATAAGTCGAACATAGAGTTTTGAACCAGAAATTAACTCCCAAAAATCTGACTTATAGGCGAGTATATACGGTAATACAGATTATTCGTGCCTGACAGTTAATGACATAATTAATAGTAATTTGGAGATTAGTGCACACAGATAAAACATTTATTAAGGCCTCAAATTTAAAACCACTTTTACATTAACAAATAAAAGCGTTAAAGAATTAACTGCTTTAAACAATCATTAAGCTACTATTAAGCCACCAATAAGCAGCTGGTAATAAGTAATATTTCCTCCTGTGAATACAGTAACTGTAATCACTGTTATTTTTCGTACTACAGAGAACTGAATATAATACGTCCGTCTTTTCCTTTGACCGCTGATTACACTGACGAGTGATTGAGCAAGGCCTTTTATATATGCACGGTACAGCGAGAGTCCAATCGAAATAACGGATACATTCCTGTAACAAACCTTATTCTGCTTAAAGAAGGTAATCTATATTTAAATATACTTTCTTTACACATTGCCTTAACCGTTCGGCCTTTTTTTTTGATGTGTTCATTTTATGATCTGAGCACAGTAGTTATATATTACTCGTGATAATCTAAATAAAAAAGAGATGAATTATTTTAAATTAATCAAGCAACTATACATTTAGGTAGCAACCCCTATCATTTAAAAGCTGCCAAAGGGCTTGTAAAAAAAAATTAACTTAATTTAGCTGATATCAGCATGTTGGCCAAACAATGGTGCAATACTGTTGTTGTTGTGAGTGAACTAATAAACAATAAGCATATCAATATACGCAATGTGTATATATAATGAACTATCTTGACATGCAATCAAATCACACAATATTTTAAAATTTACCTTTTCAAAATCATATAATTATATATCCTATGTTTTCTTTTTTTTTTAAACTTTTCTTAACTGCAATTACAATGTTATTCATACTTATACGTACAAAACCTGTTCAGATGGATGTTGGTAATTGTTCAACGTTCGAAAAGTAATTTAAGCTCTGTAAGAAAAAGGGAGAGAAAGAGAGAGTGAAATGTTCTATTTGCTAAAGCGTGCTGTTGCTCTGAACTCGGTATTTCCACGTTGACAAACGAACTTTCGTCACTGCAGCTTTCTGTCAGAAAATTGAGTCCGTATTAATCTACGATTTGGCACTCAGTAGGTGTGCAATCTTCCTTGTTCTTTTATTTGTAAAGAGTCACCTGTTAGTGATATTTCTGTCTTGTACAAGAGCAAGTGTTGCGACACCTCCACTCGTGACTTGTAGAAGTAATCTCGTATTTAGATTCCTTACATTAATCTCTTGCAGTGACGAATGCATAAGCCTCACCGTCTCAAGGTGCTAATAAATTGAATAAGCACAACTATTGAACTGTAATTTATTTCTCAAAGGCTCATAAAACATTCAAACCGATCTAGATGTGTTTGATTATTCAACCAAATTTAGTTTGTTATTTTACATTTTTGAATATAATAAATAGTAAAATAATTTTCAGACAAGCACTTTGATGTGCATCCTCTTATAAATATCAATGTAATTTTCAAACCAATCTACCTTGAAGAATGGATTGCTTGATTTTTTTTCGTCCCTATCGAGAATTTTTCACTTATGTAGAAGCCGTAACTAAATACCGCTTAAGATCTTCAAATACTGAAATTTACTTTGCACAAAGGCGCATTGAGCAGTGGGATGAGTGTCTTAATCGCGCGACCGGCTTCCATGATACAGGGTCTCGAATTATTAAGGTCTCAACTCCAGAACAAGCAGCGCCCACTTCAAGGTTCCGAGCCCACGGTGAAGGAACAAGTCCTTTCTATTTTTATCCACTGAAGACAGTCGCATAAGAGATTGTAAATCACAACCTTTCGATCACCCAGTCCTCTATCATCCGTGACGGTACGAAGTATAAAATAGAAAAACAACAAGTTGCTATCCTTTACAAAAGGACTGCAATACGTGGAGTATATACATGTGATTCTAACCGAAATTCGATTAAAAGAAATCTAGGTGTAGTGAATATTCATGTAGGTACAATGATTTGCCAAATTATGACTGATTGTAGTCTCAAAGCAAACTTGTTTTGTTTTATCTCCGATAAGCCTTTAGTTTTGTCAATTAAGAAATGGGGTATTTTGATACAAGTAACCCATAATTGCTGGGACTTGACACCTGTCCTAGATTTATACGGAAGAAAGCTAACATGAGAAAAATAGATCTTATGGTACAAGGTTTGCTTTGTTTTTTTATAAAGACTACAACGCTTCTTTCGTTTTCAAATACCTATGATTGAAAGTTGATTTGTAAATATGCATAGTTGAGCTTGATAAATCATCAAATACATCACTAATTAACATCATCATCTTTCTTTAACATTTAATAAATTTTAAAAGCCATAAATATCGTTCATTTATTTATGCACGTTAGTATACATAAACAACCTGTCCCACCTCCATGCTGAAATGGATATTTTTTGCGCCTCTATCGTAGGAGAGTTACAATCTCGAAACTCGCGTATTGACGGCATATCAAATTATTTTGAGAGTCTTGACGCACGTTTTATTTTAAAAATCTTTGAATAGTCGTTGAATGACATTTTTCAATTCAAGTTGCTAAGTTACATGTACCTAAATACTGCAAGTTCTTCCTACTTTTTGAAATGCTTGTGCCATAGAACATGTTAAATCAATGTTAAGTTTGTATATAAAAGTAAATGGATAAGAGAGAAATTCGGATCTGCCAATAAATATATGCGATATGCGCGATTTGCCAACAAATGACAAATTCTAATTCGAATCGGGTGAATTATTCAACGGGCAAGTTGCCTAAGGTGCAACCTCTCTTGCATTCTTGCGCATGCGTAGCCTGTCGTTTGCCCATGGCACCCGGTTTAACCTTGCTTATACATTTACTGCTTGGACCTCAGGGTCCTTGCAATAATATGTAACTTTCACATTTAACCTCAAAACCTTTATTCATAATTTGCAACAGAGACACGCGTACGTATCATCAATTGTTTCTTTCTATAATTTTTGTTTTATACATATTGTTTTCAAAGTGCGTTAAACTTTCTCATGGTAAATGTTGTTGATGTACACTCTAAACGCACTGTAGAAATTCAGAAATTTGTTAAATTTTGTGAAAATTTTGAAATTCGTTCAACGTGCGTTAAGTATGTCCCAAATTTAACGCACTTTGATTTTTTTTTAAGTGTGTCAATTTTGTCCCAATTTTAATGCACTTTGAAAAAAAAAAAAATTAAAGTGCGATTTTTTTTTCAAAGTGCGTTGCCAGGCTGCCTAATTTTTTTCTGTAAATGTTGTACTATAATCATCTTCGCTAGCTAAGGGTTTCTGATACGCTACTCTCTTCATAAACCCTCGGCATACGGTGAAATCAAAACACGGGATTATTGTCGTCACGTGATTTTGAATCTATCAGGTACGCACAGATTGCGTCATCGACGGAAATTAAGACGCATGTTTAAAAATAAAAAATAAATTAAAGTTTTTCAAGAATAATTTAGAAGCAATAATTGAGTAATTTTTATTTTATTTATTATTTGTTTACTTGAGTTTTTCAGTTCCGAGATTAAAGAGTCAATAAGTATTCCGAACGCAAACATCGTCATTTACAAAAAACAATTGATGATTGGTCGACAGGTGTGTACTGAAATCCAATCAGAACTCTGGAAAAAAATTCCGATTTTTATGAACACCGTAGGCCAAGGGTTTATGAGGAGAGTAGCGTATCAGAAACCCTTAGCGAGTGAAGATGTACTGTAATAATTTGATAGGAACTTGATGCCATGGAAAGACAAAACAATCATCAGAAAAATAAATAAAATTTTTCCTAAAGAAACAATTGATATCGTGTTAGAAATATTACTTTGGAATTTTTTCCTTCCCTCCCTTTCTACGTATATTGTTGGTATTATAACGGAAGTAATTTTAGCTGCCGTTATAGATGGAGATTTTCCACTTGTTAATTATATTGGGACTTTTGAAAATAATCTTGTTGAAGATGTAGTATTATCTTTTCGTTGTTTGGTTTAAAGTTAATGAAATCTATCAAAATTAACATGTAATGAAAAAGCAGTATATAATAAAAAAAAAAAAGAAAAGAAAAAAAGAATTATCATTCAGCAATTTTTTTTCTTAGTTTGAAAAGAAGATTGAAACAAAGCATATAAAACATTCACAGATATTTTCTTACAAATACTTTGAGGACACTGTCCATTGACGTGGTTGCAACTGTTTCTACACAAATTTGGACATACACTCTGGCATTCATTTCCAAATAATCCGCTAATGCATTTTTCTGTGCAGTTCCAACCGTGATAGCCAACAGTACATTCTATAAGAGATATTTTAAGTATTTTTAAGGTCAAGATCTAGTAAATGAGAGGTGCCTACAGATAAACATATCTTTAATGATGCTTTATAACTTTATCTTGGTCAAATTAGGTCTTTCCGGGCATAATTTGAAGGAAAACAAGATTGAAAATCATATTTAAAACTGGCTTTTCCAATGAAAAATTAAGAAAAGCAGTCCTAAATATGGGAGTCTTTCCCATATCAGTTAAAGAAAATGTATCTAGATTGCCTACAGCCTTTCGAAAACCGTAATTTGTATGTTCTTGCATCTTCTTTAAAATAATTATATAATGTAGAATTTAATATGAGCATCGGGACTACTTTTTATGTGGTTTCAAATTGAATTCCATGAAAAGATTCATTTATTTTCCCAACCTTTGTAGCTACAATCAATCAAACTTCAAACAGATCATGATAAGGTAATCCACTTGATCTAAATGAAGGGTAACACCCTTTTCCAAGGAGTGATAACAATGAAAATAGTGAAAATTTGGTAGGTGCATTTTAAAATATTCTTCTCAAGAACTAGTGCACTAGAAAAGCTAAAGCTGTGATAGCTTTTGGACTTAATGTAAATGTAAATTCAAGTTTGTTTAAATCATTATCACCAGAATTCGAATCTTCAATATATATATATATATATATTTATATATATATATATATATATATATATATATATATATATATATATATATATATATATATATATATATATATATATATATATATATATATATGATTGCACCCATGTGAAAAGGGTCCTTATGGCAATTTTTATGCATTTTGAGTTTTTCACGGATTCTGATAGAATAAGGTTAGAAGTTGTTAAATATGAATTTATATGGTCCTACGTCAATTCTAAGTAGGTTTTTTCTTCATTTTTATCAAATATACTTTAACAGGTTAATAATGACGTCATGTTTTTCAACAACGTCATACGTTTTCAGAGTGAACGTTAAATGATTTTCTTCTGTAATTTTACTACGGTGATTAATAGTTGTATAATATTTAATATTTTTCTATGCACATTATTTTTATCTCATTGTCTCTATTAATTATTAATAATTATTTAATAGTTAATTATTTATTATGGATTCATCAGTGGAGTATAGTATTATGAGTGAGTTTTTGTTTTACATTTCACTTTTCTATGACACCAGGGAGAGACCTGAACAGCGGGCAACATCCATTCATTTTTTTTTAAACAATTATTTTCTCAAACAAAATATTTACTGGTAATCTATGCAAGAGTAATTTGATAAGCCTGTAGAATTCATTTGAAAATTATTTTAATTTAAACATTGCTCTCGATAGATCAAGATTTCAGCATAAACGATATATCTTTAGTTACCATAGTTTTTTTTTTAATTATATCTGGAACAACATTACGCTACCTAAATGCTACTGCAAATTTATTTGATTGTTCTTTCTTTTTTTAATTTTATATAAAAACAGAAAAATTGTGAAGTGTGGTACATGTAACATGTACATTTGTAATTACGATACACAATAGACAGTAAATAAAAAGGAAATTCGGTTAATTCACTGCATCTATAAGGTTGTCTGTCTGCATTGGGTCAATAATGATACTGCTTTTTTGAAAATATAAAGGATACACGAAATATTTTTCAGTCTAGTAGTAAAAATATTTTAATATTAAATAATCAAAAGGTGGAAATTTTACAAACAAATGAATGAGTTATAATCCGCTATCATTTACACAATAGATAAACCCAGGATTAACATTTGTAGAATAATGTGTATGTTGGTGAAGGGGGGGGGGGTAAAAATCTAAATGGCAGAAACTTACAATTCTTGTGAACACGAGTTAAAATAAATAAAAAAATATTTTTTTTACTTCAAAAGTTTTAGGTGCACCCAGTACCATTTACCCTACAACTTGCAGATTCACTTTTTTTAAATTTAGATTCGAAATAACTGCCTATTAGTCTTCATTTTATATTTGTACCTTTAATTCTGAGCATTGCCATTTTCAAAATTGCACAGCGATCATAAAAATTATGAGCCTGGAACTGAATTGCTATGAATTCAGTATTGTTAATCATGTATATAATGATACCCTAGAATTAGAAAATCTGGTTTTATTTTATGAAATGGATGGGTTTAGAAGCACACCCATAGAATTAAATTAAAGATGCCATTTACGGTTTATATGAATAGCTTTTGTTGGGGTAGGGGTGGGTTAAAGATTAATGACATGTAATTGTTTATGCCTAAATATTCAGTCAGTTGAATATGACTGTTTTGTATAATATATTTCCTGACAATTGTCTGTGAACTGGCTGAGCTTTGAAATGTCAGATTTTTTAGGGATGTAAACATCTTAGAAAATCATCATATTATTAATAACTTAATTTAAAAAAAAATCCCCTTCATTCTAATGTTGTTTTCTAATTTATTCTATTAAGTGAGTTTTAAAGAGTATGAATTCCATTCTGGTCCCGTGCCCAGGGACGTAGCATCCGGGGGAGGGGGGGGGGGGCAGGGGGCCTGGCCTTTCATTTTTTCCCCAGCCTTACTTATACTATAGGAATTGATAATTGAAAGTCTGGCTGGTCCCCCACCATTAGTGATGTACGGAAAAGTAGTATAAAAATTGGTACTGAAAGTAGTTGACGTTAAAAAAATTTGGCCTCTACGCCTTTACCCCCTCTACTATTAGTGATGTACGGAAAACGTAGTATAGAAATTGGTACTGAAAGTAGTTGACATTAGAAAAAGTTGGCCTCTACCAACCCCCCTCCCCACAAAATAGGATTTTCGACTTTGTGCAACATTTACACCCCCTTTTTTTTGCTTGTCAACTTTTTCAGGGAAGTAAAAAAAAAATTCTCTGCCCCCCCCCCCCCCCCCACTTTCAAAAACGATGCTACGTGCCTGGTGCCAGGAGCTTGGATATGCTAAGCCTTGTAAAGCCTACATGTTACGGAAATATATGAGGACACCCCCACCCCCATCCCTGCACTGCGGCCAAAATAAAACGAAATGCAAGCATATTGTTGCTGTTTTATGTCATGTATTTTCAGCATTGAATTTTATTTTCTATTAGCATTTACATGTAGAAATAAAACCCGACCCTGAACTTATAAGGATTCTTTTATCAATCAAAACAAATAAAATCATATTTAAGCATATTCAATAATATTTATCCATAATTTAATGGCAGGTTAAACAATATATTATTCCACACTGATAACAGCAATGGGATTATCAGTTCAGTGATGATTGAGTTTTTAGCATGATAATTAATCTGTTATTAGAGACATTCAATGCTGATCCAGCTTTTATGAAAGACAAAGTTCGTCATGGCTTAAGGAATTAATTTGCAGATAATGCTTAAAACATTTGAACTCCGTGTGAAAAAAAAACCACGTAAGTACCAAAGAGCTACATGTATATTAAATTTGGAGATCTTGAAAATAAATAGCTGTACATGTATATATAGCTTAGAGAACAAAAATGATATTTTCTTTCATTTATTATTTCATTTGTTTTTAAAACTCATCTTTTTCAATAGAGTTTCACATTTCTCAAAATTAGATAAATAGATTCAATATGAATATTTTTATCTACCCTCCATCCTCTGTCTCTCTCTCTCTCTCTCTCTCTCATCAGATTTACTTGACCAGCTCTTTTAAGTTAGAACATTTAGAACATTTTTTTTCATTTGGATGTTTTTGCTTGTTTTAATTTCTCTAAATTGAAGTTTCTTTGTGCAACACGAATATAAGACAAAACAACATTTTTAAAAGTTTAATTTATTTAATCATGATTATAAGGTAGACGCTTTACATTTTTATTATTTTTTAAAAAATGAAATTCGTCATGAAATTATTTCATGCAAAAAAAAAGCTATAGATAAGAGATTTGAAAAAAAAATTGAAGTCTGTTCAATTTTGCAGTTTTCCTTCTTTTCTTTTTTTTCTTTGTTTTTCCTTTTTCTACATTAACCTTATTCCCGAAGTACAACAATATTTTTTTTTATTTAAAAATTCATGATTAAGCTGACGATTAAAAGTGTTTTTATTTGGTCATAAAATATCTCTTTTATAATCCGGGAGTAAATTCATGCGAACATGCAGCTGGCTGAAATGTGAAAAAGTACGCAATTAAAATGAATGTCCCTGTCTGGTACCCCTGTAACATCGATTGTTGACATCAGAGTTATCTCTCCTTTTTTTATTTATAGAAAATACAAATAATCTTGACTATCGTTCTTATGTACATTCTTGCTAGATTTGTAGAAAACGTGGAAGATGTATGTTTAGTTTCAACATTTGTACAAACAATTTAACAACAGTTTAAACCGTATGCACTGATGAATCAATGTTTACGTGTGATCGACGCGATTGCGATGTATATTTGAGAATGGTGGAGCGGATCTAAAAGAAGTAGGAAGACAATTTTCCTTTGCAGTTTTTTTTTTACGATATACCTTGTCTAAGATGTATTCTAAAAATGGTATAAATATGTAAATAAAATTTATCTAGAGGATAAAGGTTCATTATCCTATCAGAAAACACCTTGTCTACAGCTTCTATATCATACATTTACGCATGTAGGAAAACTTAGTATTATTAGAGACGTATTTAATAATGTTTGTTAAGAAACCAGTTCTAAATGTTTTTATTTACATCTTTTAAAAATCAATGGATTAGGAGATTCAGATATTGATTAAATTAATTTGTAAATGAAAATAAATTCCACGTGTTAAAACTCTGGATGAGTCAAACGTCAAAACACGTGGTTAAAAAAAAATCTGCGTCGAAGTTCACCGTCATTCTGCAACGTCACATCTTTATGACGTTATTTCTCTGTTTTAGCAGAAATGCCATAAGGACCCTTTTGTCATGGGCGCAATCATATATATATATATATATATATATATATATATATAATATATATATATATATATATATATATATATATATATATATATATATATATATATATATATATATATATAGATGAGAATTATTTTAAATATATAAAAACACAGAGAACGAGTAAAACATAAGCGCTTTCATTTCTTCTTCATGATGTTTTACAATACTCATGGTAACGTCTATTATGACGTCATAATAACTTAACGTTAACAAGTCTTTGATTGACGTCATATTTTTCCCGTACTTTCATAGAACAATGCATTAACAAAGCATACAAAAACTAAGCAATAAATGTTCATGGATTCTAATTTTTATAAAGTTCATATAATGAACATGCTATCGAATACGGAGTACTACGAAGAAATTCCAAACAACAACGATAAAAAAAAACAATGCAAAAAATTAAGAATCTTTTGAAACGCCATAAAACTACATCAAGTTTAATAGAGAAAGAGGAAGACTTCTTAACCGATTATGAATACAGTGAAAGCAATTTTTATGGACTACCAAAGATTCATGAATTCCTTTGTTTACTACCCGCCATGACAGTAGAAGGGTCAAAGAAGAATCGTTATACAAATATATTTTCATACTCAGACTTTTGATAGCAGGGGATGTATCACTCAACCCCGGCCCGATATAATTTCCATGCATAATTTGCAGTAAGCAAACAAGACGAAATCAACAACTTTTAACATGTGTAAATTGTAAACAAAGATGCCATGTTAAATGTACTGCAAGAAATGATACTCAGTAACAATAAACGAAAATCGTCGTGCATGGTCATGTAGTAAATGTATATCAGAGATCAAATCGAACACGTCTACTACCACAGATGACCTAGAAAGTGATAACGATGAAGCATACAATATATTTGATCAGCTGTGTGAAACTAGGTCACGAAATCCAAACAAGTTTATATGTGCCTACCTGAACATAAACAGTCTCCGTTTTAAGTTTACATATATTAAAGAACTGCTGACCAACAACACCGTAGACTTATTATTCCTAAGTGAGACTAAAATAGATTCTTCGTTTCCCGATGCTCTTTTCTCCCTGGACAATTATCACATGTGGCGTGCGGACCGAAATTCCTCTGGAGGAGGTATCATAGCATATCTCAGATCCGATGTCGCCGGAACCCGCAGACCCGAATTGGAGGCGGATGAAATAGAGTCCATAGGAGTTGAAATTTTAATAAACTCTACTAAAGCATTTTTTCTAGGTTGTTACAAACCACCATGTATGAAAGACAACAATTTTGTAAATGATTCTATGTTAACACTTGACAAAATATCAGTCAAATATGATACCTTTTTTATGCTGGGAGATTTGAATTTTGATTTAGCAGATGGTGACAAATGTAAACCTTTATTGGATATCTGTGATATATTTGATCTAGAAAATGTTATAAAAGGCAAAACATGTTCTACCAAACAAGGCAATGCCTCTCAGATTGATGTCGTTTTAACGAATAATACCCAAATCATAGCAAATCATTGTAATTTTAATTGTGGAATAAGTGATGTTCACAACATTATTGCAGTGCAGTTGAAAACGGAAACTATGTTAAAAACTCCCGAATACAGAAATTACAGAAGCTTCAAGAGCTTAAATATGGACTTATATACGGAAGACTTAAGATCTATTGAAGAATCTTACTCTGGTACTCTACAAGGTGACCCAAACTCTGTTTTTAATTATTTTCACAATGATCTTACTCGAGAAATCGACAAACACATTCCCATGAAAAAAAAGAAAAATACTGGGAAAACCAGCTCCCTTTATGAATAAGAGGTTGAAAGGTGCAATTTTTAAGAAACGACAACTGCAAAATTTATATTCCTCCAACAAATCTAAGCAAAATTGGGAAAATTTTAGAAAACAAAGAAATTATGTAACAAAAGTTAAGCGTCAGTCTGTCAACCAATACTTCATTGAACGGTGTGCAGGTGGACCAAAAAGTAAAGATTTTTGGCCAACTATAAAACCATTTTTGACCAACAAAGGTACAAATATCAGAAAAAATATTATTCTCTCAGAAAACGAAAGTCTTGTGTCTGATCAAGTTGACGTATGCAATATTTTTAACAATTTTTTTGTAAATGTTGCGAAAAACATCGGAATAGATTGTGTTGATGTCAATGGTGAACATCCTAGCATTGTAAAAATCTGTGAGAGTATCAAAGATAAGGATACTTTTGAATCATTTTCTTTTCACCCTGTAGACAATGACTTTGTAAGTAAATGCATTAACAATTTGGGCTTGAAAAATGCTACTGGGTTTGATGGTATTTCGGCTAAAATTGTTAAACTTAGCCATGAACATATATTGAACCCTGTGACCAATATTGTAAATTTTTGTTTTTCTAAAAATGTTTTTCCAGATCGTATGAAAATTGCACAAGTGGTTCCACTTCACAAGAAGCAAAGTATTTTGGAAAAAGGAAACTATAGACCAGTTAGCATTTTACCTACATTGTCAAAGATTTTTGAAAGGGTTATTCATAGTCAATTGTCTGATTTTTTTCAATTGTCATTTTAATGATATGTTATCAGCTTTTAGACCAGGGTATGGATGTCAGAGTGTGTTGCTAAAGATTGTTGAGGATTGGAAGTATGCCCTTGATCATAAAAAATATACAGCAGCAATTATGATGGATTTATCTAAAGCATTTGATTGTATTCCACATGATCTAGTTTTAGC
Source organism: Saccostrea cuccullata (assembly GCF_032062105.1). Lineage (NCBI taxonomy): Eukaryota > Metazoa > Mollusca > Bivalvia > Ostreida > Ostreidae > Saccostrea > Saccostrea cuccullata. The sequence goes on along the minus strand of NW_026926778.1, from coordinate 1,520 downwards.
AAAACTTAATGCATACGGTTTTACAAATGAAGCTACTAGTCTTATCTCAAGCTATTTAAGCAATCGAAAACAGTGTGTAAAACTGGGGGAAGTTTGTAGCGATTTTTTAGAATTGTACAAAGGTGTTCCACAGGGTTCAATACTTGGTCCTGTTATTTTTAATATTTTTATTAATGATATTTTTCATTTTGTGTCAGATTGTGATCTCTACAACTATGCCGATGACAACACTCTCTCAAACTCAAGTGACGATATTACATCACTAAAAATACTTTGGAATCAAATTGTTCGAACTTAGTTAAGTGGTTTGGAGATAATCAAATGCAAGTAAATCCCGATAAATTTCAAGCTATATGTCTCGGAAAGAAAACTAAACAGGAAAACATTTGTTTTGAAATTGATGGTAATATGAATCATCCGGAAAACGAAGTAAAATTACTAGGTGTTACTATAGATTTTGAGCTTAAGTTTAGCTCTCATATTTCAAATATTTGTAAAAAAGCTTCACAACAATTAAATGTACTTAAAAGAATAGGGATACACCTAACCAAATTAGGAAAACTAACCATTTATCATACATTTATCATGTCAAACTTTAACTACTGTCCATTAGTTTGGCATTTTTGTGGTGAACGAGAAACAAGAAAAATGGAAAAAATACAAGAAAGAGCACTGCGTTTTGTTTATAATGACTACAAAAATTCATAAAGTTATCTTCTGGACAAATCAAAATTACCATGCCTCAAACTTAGGCGTATAAGAACAATGGCCATAGAATGTTTTAAGATTTTAAACAAGCAAAGCCCGTCTTACCTGCACGATTTTATTCATATTAAAGAAACACCTTATTCTTTTAGATATACGAAAACTGCTGTTATACCAAAAACAAGATCAACAACATATGGGTTGAAGTCTTTTAGATATGAGTCTGCAAAACTTTGGAATTCTTTACCAGAATCTTTTAGAAATATTACTACTTTTAACCAGTTTAAATCCAACATAAATAGTTGGTACCGTCATAGATACAATATGACAAAAGTACGGGGAAATCACAAGTAATTTATAAAACACTATTAAGTTTTGGCTGAAAAATACTGATAAAATGTTTTTCTTTTTCCCGTCTCTGGATATCAGTGGCACAACTGAGTTTATAGAAAGGGAAAATTCTGAATTGTTTTTTACCACACGCCTCCAGGTGCGAACTTAATTGAATTTGTCTGTATTCGGGTGTACTAATGTGTTGCTTATGTACACGTACACGGGCACGGAGAGTGTTGCCGGTTTCACCAATATAATATTTCTTGCATCCAGGACATGTGATGACATAAATGACATTTTTTGTATCGCATGACATGTTTTCTTTAACTCTAAATTCACGCCCATTGAAATTATAGCTGGTCCCTTCTGTAATGTACATGTATTCATATGTACTGCATCGAGGGTTCTTACACTTAGAGACTGTATAAGTATGGTCGTTGAATTGGGAAGAACAAAGTATTCTCTTTAGGTTTTTGGGTTGG
>NW_026926777.1:0-28535 GCF_032062105.1 Saccostrea cuccullata | reverse complement strand
GCATGTGCATGCGCGTGAGATCTTGCCATTTTGACCATGCCCTCTTGTTGAAGCTTCTAATATATCCTTATATTATGAGTTTCAAAGCATTTCATAAAGAAATTCAATAGTTACGTCTATATCAATGATATTGGACATTTCTCATGTTGCACGTGCGCGCTCTTGCAAGCACACGTGCACGTAAATGCTTTCTTGATAATTCTTATATATCAGGCTGTAGACCTCCCTAATGTATGACTAAGTTTTGAATTTCAAAGGATTTTATCAAAAAACAAGAAAGATATAGAGACTATAGTTTCAGCCAATCGAATTTCAGCCAATCAGAGCAAAGCGCACGTGCATGCGCGTGAGATCTGACTATTTTGACCATGTCTTCTTGTCTATGCTACTTATATATCCTCATATTATGAGTTTCAAAGCATTTCATAAAAAATTGAAAAAGTTACGGCTATATTCATTATATTGGTCATTTCACGTGTTGCACGTGCTCGCTCTTGCAAGCACGTGCGCGCAAAATGACCTTCGTTCCGCAAATCTACATAACATGTCTACTGACCCTAAAAACATTTCACCTTAGTCGGATGTGTAGTTTACGAGATCATTCGCGGACAAAAAAGTGCCCAGGAAGAAGAAAAATAATAATAATAAGAAACAGAGTAAAAACAATATGTTCCCCAACTTCGTTTGGGGAACAGAATCAGGCAGCAAAATTCAACTTCTCATTTCTCTACTAAGATTTTTACATCGGGCTCGGAGTTGGTTTTCTTCAGAAAGACAGGACTGGGTTCAAGGCGACTTGGGGTACCACACCGGTAATTGACCAATCAAAATGAACTTAGTCAATTGTAGGTCCATACATTAAGCCGATTTTCCTTTCTTTTGAGAGTTTTTTTAATTTCCTTCCAGGCCAGTTTGACAACTCTGGTACCTGTGCCTAGGAAATTTTATCTACTCTATAAATAAATAAAGTTTTTTGACAGGAACTATTTCTCCAGGGCATAGGAGGCTACTTCCTGGGGTGCTTTTGTGATGTTTATAAAGACATGGAAAACACGTGGATTTGAGGGTAGCCCTGTTTGCATATGCAAATAAATCAGAAAATGTCGTGTACGTACCCTGGTTTTTTGGTGTCAGCTAATGTGACAGGTATTGTTTAACACCCCCTTATCAATATTTTTTCATGAATTCAAACACGTGAGGTTTTACTGGAAAGAAACGTGTATTGCTTTTTAATATACCGAAACTCGCTATTTCTGGGGATTGTGTAATTCTAAAAAAAATTCAGATAAATTTCAATGGTGAAATAAAAGAAGAATGCTTGGTATTAAAATATTAATTCATATCAGTAGAATTGAATGCTATTAACGACATCTGGAGAAATAGGCTTTAAAAGGTTTATATCATATCTTTGTTCGTCTGCACTTAAATTTCAAACACGACAGAATTTGTAATTTTTGCCGTAAAAATTCATAATTTCTATATGCTTTAGAGACTTACCGTAAAACTTTCAGGAAACTTTCTATGAAGTCTTTTCTGCACCTTAAGTGAAAATTTATGTCGTTCCCAGGTGTTGATCGAGTTTCAGAGAAATTTTCTACGTTGTTATTGATTTTTTTTTTTTTAAGGAGAAGGGGGGGGGGGTTGACTTTTTTATTCTAAGCATTTGTTAAAGTGAGTTTGTAAATACATCTACGAACTTGAGCTGGATTGTGACCTTTGGGTCAAGGGGTCAAAGGTCAAGGTTAAAGGTCAAGGTCATCAAAGCATTTCATAAAGAAATATAAAAGTAACGGCCATATCAAGTATACAAGTCATTTGATCATTGCACGCGCGCGAAGGTGCAATGCATGAAAGCTATATCATCGTGACTACACTTTTAATGTGTTTCTATTCTTTGAATTTTGAAACGTTTCATAAAAAAAATTACGACTATATCAAGTAAATCGGTCATTTAACGCATTGCGCGCGCACACGTGCATGCAAGTCCTTGCATTCAAGTTTGATAGTAGCATAATGTAAGAATCCGTCATATCTATTCATATTCTAAATTTCATCCTGTTCTGTTGAGAATCAAAAAAGTTATAGGCATTTAAAGTTTAAGCCAATCAGATCGCAGCACACGTGCATGGGCGTGGTTTCTTGAAAACTTTTATATATCATAGCTTAGGACGTATTAAGGTATGATTATGTTTTAAAATTCAAAGTATTTTGTCAAAAAACAAGTAAGATATTGAGATTTTTGTTTCAGCTAATCAGAGCAAAGCGCACGTGCATGCGCGTGCATGCATGTGCATGATGACCGTAACTTCTTATAGGAGTCTATTGTGTCTGTCTATGTTCTAAATCTTATCGTGGTTGGTTGAAAAACAAGGGAGTTACAGCCATTTGAAGTTTAAGCCAATCAGATTGCAGCGCACGTGCATGCGCATGCTTTCATGACAAATGTTATACATCATGTTGTAGGACATCTTAAAGTATGCTTATATTTTAAATTTCATACCATTTCGTCAAAAAACGGAAAAGATATTGAGATTTTTGTTTCAGCCAATCAGAGCGAAGCGCACGTAAATGCGCGTGAGTTCTTGCTAATTTGACAGTGTCACATTATCTACACTATTAATATATCCTTATATAATGAGTTTCAAAGCATTTCATCGGAAAATGTTAAAGTTATGGCTATATTAAATATATTAGTCATTTCAGTCATTTCACGCGCCCGCACGTGCAGGCGTATGCGCGCAAAATGACCTTCGTTCCGCACACCTACACAACACACCTATTAACCCTAAAAAGGTTTTAGCTCAGTTGGGTGAACAGTTTCTGAGAACACTCGCGGACAAAAAAGTACCGGAGAAGAAATAAGAAGAAAAAAGAATAATAATAATAACTAGTGCTAATTGTAACGGGGACCGTTACAGATGTTCCCCAAACGCTCCCCAAATCGCTTTTTGTGCGTAATTCCTGTAAGACATTTTTAAAAATATGATCAGTATCGAAGGATTTCATAAAAAAATTATAAAGGCTACAATGCTATTAACTGTATGTCATTTAACGCATTGTACGCGAACGCACGTTTATGCACATGCAAGATGATTATGGCATGTTGTCTAAACCATTAACATAACTTTATATCATAAGAATCAATAAAAAATCATATGAATATAAATGTTACCGTTTTTCAGATAAATTGGTCATTTTGCGTCTTTCGCATGCTCGTGCATTCATTTTGATAGTACCATAAAGAAGGAGTCCATTATAGCTATTCATATTCTAAATTTTATCCCGTTTCGTTAAAAACTAAGAAAGTTATAGACATTTAAAGTTTCAGCCAATCAGATTGCAGCACAAGTGCATGCGCATGTTTTTCATGATAATTCTTATATATCATGCTGTAGATCATTATAATGTATAACCATGTTCAATATTTCAAAGGATTTTGTCAAAAAACAAGAAAGATATTGAGACTTTAATTTCAGCCAATCAGAGCGAAGCGCATGTGCATGCGCGTGAGATCTTGCCATTTTGACCATGTCTTCTTGTTTAAGCTTCTAATATATCCTTATATTATGAGTTTCAAAGCATTTCATAAAGAAATTCAATAGTTACGTCTATATCAATGATATTGGACATTTCTCATGTTGCACGTGCGCGCTCTTGCAAGCACACGTGCACGTAAATGCTTTCTTGATAATTCTTATATATCAGGCTGTAGACCTCCCTAATGTATGACTAAGTTTTGAATTTCAAAGGATTTTATCAAAAAACAAGAAAGATATAGAGACTATAGTTTCAGCCAATCAGAGCAAAGCGCACGTGCATGCGCGTGAGATCTGACTATTTTGACCATGTCTTCTTGTCTATGCTACTTATATATCCTCATATTATGAGTTTCAAAGCATTTCATAAAAAATTGAAAAAGTTACGGCTATATTCATTATATTGGTCATTTCACGTGTTGCACGTGCTCGCTCTTGCAAGCACGTGCGCGCAAAATGACCTTCGTTCCGCAAATCTACATAACATGTCTACTGACCCTAAAAACATTTCACCTTAGTCGGATGTGTAGTTTACGAGATCATTCGCGGACAAAAAAGTGCCCAGGAAGAAGAAAAATAATAATAATAAGAAACAGAGTAAAAACAATATGTTCCCCAACTTCGTTTGGGGAACATAATAATAAGAAACCGAGTAAAAACAATATGTTCCCAAACTTCGTTTGGGGAACATAATAAGGCAGCAAAATTCAAATTCTCATTTCTCTACTAAGATTTTTACATCGGGCTCGGAGTTGGTTTTCTTCAGAAAGACAGGACTGGGTTCAAGGCGACTTGGGGTACCACACCGGTAATTGACCAATCAAAATGAACTTAGTCAATTGTAGGTCCATACATTAAGCCGATTTTCCTTTCTTTTGAGAGTTTTTTTAATTTCCTTCCAGGCCAGTTTGACAACTCTGGTACCTGTGCCTAGGAAATTTTATCTACTCTATAAATAAATAAAGTTTTTTGACAGGAACTATTTCTCCAGGGCATAGGAGGCTACTTCCTGGGGTGCTTTTGTGATGTTTATAAAGACATGGAAAACACGTGGATTTGAGGGTAGCCCTGTTTGCATATGCAAATAAATCAGAAAATGTCGTGTACGTACCCTGGTTTTTTGGTGTCAGCTAATGTGACAGGTATTGTTTAACACCCCCTTATCAATATTTTTTCATGAATTCAAACACGTGAGGTTTTACTGGAAAGAAACGTGTATTGCTTTTTAATATACCGAAACTCGCTATTTCTGGGGATTGTGTAATTCTAAAAAAAATTCAGATAAATTTCAATGGTGAAATAAAAGAAGAATGCTTGGTATTAAAATATTAATTCATATCAGTAGAATTGAATGCTATTAACGACATCTGGAGAAATAGGCTTTAAAAGGTTTATATCATATCTTTGTTCGTCTGCACTTAAATTTCAAACACGACAGAATTTGTAATTTTTGCCGTAAAAATTCATAATTTCTATATGCTTTAGAGACTTACCGTAAAACTTTCAGGAAACTTTCTATGAAGTCTTTTCTGCACCTTAAGTGAAAATTTATGTCGTTCCCAGGTGTTGATCGAGTTTCAGAGAAATTTTCTACGTTGTTATTGATTTTTTTTTTTTAAGGAGAAGGGGGGGGGGGTTGACTTTTTTATTCTAAGCATTTGTTAAAGTGAGTTTGTAAATACATCTACGAACTTGAGCTGGATTGTGACCTTTGGGTCAAGGGGTCAAAGGTCAAGGTTAAAGGTCAAGGTCATCAAAGCATTTCATAAAGAAATATAAAAGTAACGGCCATATCAAGTATACAAGTCATTTGATCATTGCACGCGCGCGAAGGTGCAATGCATGAAAGCTATATCATCGTGACTACACTTTTAATGTGTTTCTATTCTTTGAATTTTGAAACGTTTCATAAAAAAAATTACGACTATATCAAGTAAATCGGTCATTTAACGCATTGCGCGCGCACACGTGCATGCAAGTCCTTGCATTCAAGTTTGATAGTAGCATAATGTAAGAATCCGTCATATCTATTCATATTCTAAATTTCATCCTGTTCTGTTGAGAATCAAAAAAGTTATAGGCATTTAAAGTTTAAGCCAATCAGATCGCAGCACACGTGCATGGGCGTGGTTTCTTGAAAACTTTTATATATCATAGCTTAGGACGTATTAAGGTATGATTATGTTTTAAAATTCAAAGTATTTTGTCAAAAAACAAGTAAGATATTGAGATTTTTGTTTCAGCTAATCAGAGCAAAGCGCACGTGCATGCGCGTGCATGCATGTGCATGATGACCGTAACTTCTTATAGGAGTCTATTGTGTCTGTCTATGTTCTAAATCTTATCGTGGTTGGTTGAAAAACAAGGGAGTTACAGCCATTTGAAGTTTAAGCCAATCAGATTGCAGCGCACGTGCATGCGCATGCTTTCATGACAAATGTTATACATCATGTTGTAGGACATCTTAAAGTATGCTTATATTTTAAATTTCATACCATTTCGTCAAAAAACGGAAAAGATATTGAGATTTTTGTTTCAGCCAATCAGAGCGAAGCGCACGTAAATGCGCGTGAGTTCTTGCTAATTTGACAGTGTCACATTATCTACACTATTAATATATCCTTATATAATGAGTTTCAAAGCATTTCATCGGAAAATGTTAAAGTTATGGCTATATTAAATATATTAGTCATTTCAGTCATTTCACGCGCCCGCACGTGCAGGCGTATGCGCGCAAAATGACCTTCGTTCCGCACACCTACACAACACACCTATTAACCCTAAAAAGGTTTTAGCTCAGTTGGGTGAACAGTTTCTGAGAACACTCGCGGACAAAAAAGTACCGGAGAAGAAATAAGAAGAAAAAAGAATAATAATAATAACTAGTGCTAATTGTAACGGGGACCGTTACAGATGTTCCCCAAACGCTCCCCAAATCGCTTTTTGTGCGTAATTCCTGTAAGACATTTTTAAAAATATGATCAGTATCGAAGGATTTCATAAAAAAATTATAAAGGCTACAATGCTATTAACTGTATGTCATTTAACGCATTGTACGCGAACGCACGTTTATGCACATGCAAGATGATTATGGCATGTTGTCTAAACCATTAACATAACTTTATATCATAAGAATCAATAAAAAATCATATGAATATAAATGTTACCGTTTTTCAGATAAATTGGTCATTTTGCGTCTTTCGCATGCTCGTGCATTCATTTTGATAGTACCATAAAGAAGGAGTCCATTATAGCTATTCATATTCTAAATTTTATCCCGTTTCGTTAAAAACTAAGAAAGTTATAGACATTTAAAGTTTCAGCCAATCAGATTGCAGCACAAGTGCATGCGCATGTTTTTCATGATAATTCTTATATATCATGCTGTAGATCATTATAATGTATAACCATGTTCAATATTTCAAAGGATTTTGTCAAAAAACAAGAAAGATATTGAGACTTTAATTTCAGCCAATCAGAGCGAAGCGCATGTGCATGCGCGTGAGATCTTGCCATTTTGACCATGTCTTCTTGTTTAAGCTTCTAATATATCCTTATATTATGAGTTTCAAAGCATTTCATAAAGAAATTCAATAGTTACGTCTATATCAATGATATTGGACATTTCTCATGTTGCACGTGCGCGCTCTTGCAAGCACACGTGCACGTAAATGCTTTCTTGATAATTCTTATATATCAGGCTGTAGACCTCCCTAATGTATGACTAAGTTTTGAATTTCAAAGGATTTTATCAAAAAACAAGAAAGATATAGAGACTATAGTTTCAGCCAATCAGAGCAAAGCGCACGTGCATGCGCGTGAGATCTGACTATTTTGACCATGTCTTCTTGTCTATGCTACTTATATATCCTCATATTATGAGTTTCAAAGCATTTCATAAAAAATTGAAAAAGTTACGGCTATATTCATTATATTGGTCATTTCACGTGTTGCACGTGCTCGCTCTTGCAAGCACGTGCGTGCAAAATGACCTTCGTTCCGCAAATCTACATAACATGTCTACTGACCCTAAAAACATTTCACCTTAGTCGGATGTGTAGTTTACGAGATCATTCGCGGACAAAAAAGTGCCCAGGAAGAAGAAAAATAATAATAATAAGAAACAGAGTAAAAACAATATGTTCCCCAACTTCGTTTGGGGAACATAATAATAAGAAACCGAGTAAAAACAATATGTTCCCAAACTTCGTTTGGGGAACATAATAAGGCAGCAAAATTCAAATTCTCATTTCTCTACTAAGATTTTTACATCGGGCTCGGAGTTGGTTTTCTTCAGAAAGACAGGACTGGGTTCAAGGCGACTAGGGGTACCACACCGGTAATTGACCAATCAAAATGAACTTAGTCAATTGTAGGTCCATACATTAAGCCGATTTTCCTTTCTTTTGAGAGTTTTTTTAATTTCCTTCCAGGCCAGTTTGACAACTCTGGTACCTGTGCCTAGGAAATTTTATCTACTCTATAAATAAATAAAGTTTTTTGACAGGAACTATTTCTCCAGGGCATAGGAGGCTACTTCCTGGGGTGCTTTTGTGATGTTTATAAAGACATGGAAAACACGTGGATTTGAGGGTAGCCCTGTTTGCATATGCAAATAAATCAGAAAATGTCGTGTACGTACCCTGGTTTTTTGGTGTCAGCTAATGTGACAGGTATTGTTTAACACCCCCTTATCAATATTTTTTCATGAATTCAAACACGTGAGGTTTTACTGGAAAGAAACGTGTATTGCTTTTTAATATACCGAAACTCGCTATTTCTGGGGATTGTGTAATTCTAAAAAAAATTCAGATAAATTTCAATGGTGAAATAAAAGAAGAATGCTTGGTATTAAAATATTAATTCATATCAGTAGAATTGAATGCTATTAACGACATCTGGAGAAATAGGCTTTAAAAGGTTTATATCATATCTTTGTTCGTCTGCACTTAAATTTCAAACACGACAGAATTTGTAATTTTTGCCGTAAAAATTCATAATTTCTATATGCTTTAGAGACTTACCGTAAAACTTTCAGGAAACTTTCTATGAAGTCTTTTCTGCACCTTAAGTGAAAATTTATGTCGTTCCCAGGTGTTGATCGAGTTTCAGAGAAATTTTCTACGTTGTTATTGATTTTTTTTTTTTTTAAGGAGAAGGGGGGGGGGTTGACTTTTTTATTCTAAGCATTTGTTAAAGTGAGTTTGTAAATACATCTACGAACTTGAGCTGGATTGTGACCTTTGGGTCAAGGGGTCAAAGGTCAAGGTTAAAGGTCAAGGTCATCAAAGCATTTCATAAAGAAATATAAAAGTAACGGCCATATCAAGTATACAAGTCATTTGATCATTGCACGCGCGCGAAGGTGCAATGCATGAAAGCTATATCATCGTGACTACACTTTTAATGTGTTTCTATTCTTTGAATTTTGAAACGTTTCATAAAAAAAATTACGACTATATCAAGTAAATCGGTCATTTAACGCATTGCGCGCGCAATTACACGTGCATGCAAGTCCTTGCATTCAAGTTTGATAGTAGCATAATGTAAGAATCCGTCATATCTATTCATATTCTAAATTTCATCCTGTTCTGTTGAGAATCAAAAAAGTTATAGGCATTTAAAGTTTAAGCCAATCAGATCGCAGCACACGTGCATGGGCGTGGTTTCTTGAAAACTTTTATATATCATAGCTTAGGACGTATTAAGGTATGATTATGTTTTAAAATTCAAAGTATTTTGTCAAAAAACAAGTAAGATATTGAGATTTTTGTTTCAGCTAATCAGAGCAAAGCGCACGTGCATGCGCGTGCATGCATGTGCATGATGACCGTAACTTCTTATAGGAGTCTATTGTGTCTGTCTATGTTCTAAATCTTATCGTGGTTGGTTGAAAAACAAGGGAGTTACAGCCATTTGAAGTTTAAGCCAATCAGATTGCAGCGCACGTGCATGCGCATGCTTTCATGACAAATGTTATACATCATGTTGTAGGACATTAAAGTATGCTTATATTTTAAATTTCATACCATTTCGTCAAAAAACGGAAAAGATATTGAGATTTTTGTTTCAGCCAATCAGAGCGAAGCGCACGTAAATGCGCGTGAGTTCTTGCTAATTTGACAGTGTCACATTATCTACACTATTAATATATCCTTATATAATGAGTTTCAAAGCATTTCATCGGAAAATGTTAAAGTTATGGCTATATTAAATATATTAGTCATTTCAGTCATTTCACGCGCCCGCACGTGCAGGCGTATGCGCGCAAAATGACCTTCGTTCCGCACACCTACACAACACACCTATTAACCCTAAAAAGGTTTTAGCTCAGTTGGGTGAACAGTTTCTGAGAACACTCGCGGACAAAAAAGTACCGGAGAAGAAATAAGAAGAAAAAAGAATAATAATAATAACTAGAAACTCTTGTTGCTACAGCAACAAAGAAGGTCTTCCGTTCTCCTCTATTTATCTGTAAGAAGGATATTTTCATAAAAGATATTTATGGGAGAGTAAGAAACTCAATTTATGCAGTTTTTCTCTCATAACCAGAAGTCGTCGTTTTTGTTTCCAATGGGACTGACATATTTCGAAACTACTAGTAAAAAACTATTAAGGTAATACTAAGAAAGATTCCATAAAGAAAAGTTTAAAATTTTGATTTCTTTGATCACTTCCTGTGACAACCGGAAGTGACGGTGGATGATCTTAAACTCAAAGGATTTGTCTACTCATCAAGGTCTACCACCCCTAGTAGTTTGCTTTCTCAATCTCTTACCGTTAACGAGATGTTGTAATGATAACTTCTGATTTTGAGGACAGGAATTTTCGCGACAGGAAGTGAATTTTACTGAGAAATTAGACATTACTGTAGACATTTGCAGTCTGAATAACATATCCAAAAATCATTACAAATACTTTAACTATAAAAAGTATTTATGGGAAAGAAAAATATTCAAATAATGTAGTTTTTCTCTTTTAACCGGAAGTTGTCGATTTTGTTTCCGGTGATACTATCATATTTCAAACCTACAAATAAGATGCTATAATGTGATGCAAAAAATTTCTATAAGAAAAGTTGAATTTTTCGATTTCTTTGATCACTTTCTGTGACAACCGGAAGTGACGGCGGACAATGTTATCCCAACTGGTTTTGCCTACTCATCAAGGTCTACCACTTGAAATAGTTTGGTGTCTTAATCTCTTATTGTTTACGAGATCTAGCTATGATAACTTCTCAATTTGAGGACAGAAAATCACGCAACCGGAAGTGAATTTAACAAAGATATTTGACCTTCCTGTAGATATTTGCAGTCTGAATTACATATCCAAAAATTGTAACAAATATGTCATGTGTAAGAATTATTTAGGAGAAAGAAAAATACTAAAATAATGCAGTTTTTCTCTTAAAACCGGAAGTTGACGTTTTTGTTTCCGGTTGGACTGATATATTTTAAAAATACAAATAAGATAGTATAACGTCATGCCCAAAAAGTTTAATAAAAGAAAATTTGAAAATTTTGATTTTCTAGAACACTTCCTGTGACGACCGGAAGTGACGGCGGACAATCTTATCAAAACTGAATTTGCCTACTCATCAAGATCTACCATTTGTATAAGTTTGGTGTCTTAATCTTTTTCCGTTTACGAGATCTAGCTATGATAAGTTCTCATTTTGAGGAAAGGAAATCACGCGACCGGAAGTGAATTTTACAAAGATATTTGACGTTACTGTAGACATTTGCAGTCTGAATAACATGTCCAAAAATCATTACAAATACTTTATCTATGAAAAATATTTTTGGGAAAGAAAAATACTGAAAATATGCAGTTTTTCTCTTATAACCGGAAGTTGTCGTTTTTGTTTCCGGTGGGACTGATATATTTCAAAACTACAAATAAGATGCTAGAATATGAGGCAAAAAAAATTTCATAAAAGAAAAGTTGAAATTTTCCATTTCTTTGATCACTTCCTGTGACGACCGGAAGTGACGACAGACGATCTTAACCCGATTGGTTTTGCCTACTTATCAAGATCTATTACTCATATAAGTTTGGTGTCTTCATCTCTTACCGTTTCTGAGATATGACTCGGACAAAACTTTTTTCGAAAAAACCGGAAATCGGACATATCTGACGACCGGAAGTGAATTTTGAAAAATTGAAAACTGCATTTGAAAAATATTTTGACTGTCTATCATCTCTGAAAATTTCACCTGAATCCGTCCAGTCATCTCTGAGAAATCGTCAAAAACAAAAGGGGAAAAAAAAAATAATAATAATAATAATAATAATAACTAGAAACGATCTCGTTGCGAGCAACGAGAGGTCTTCCGTCCGATTTTGAAAAAAAGTAAAATTAAGCTAAAAAGGGGATTAAAATTTTTTTTGTGACAATGGGGATTGAACCCAATGGGGAAAAACCAACTCACTTTTTATTTCTATCTCTAGCGCACACCACTACGCTATTGGAACTACTAATCTTAATGTTCCTGTATATATACTTCTACAATAGTACACCTGTATAAGAATCATGAAATGCGGGCAATTATTCATAATTTTGCGACTAAAGCCACGAGTAAATCTTCGCGCCTTTTCTTTGGAATGTTCCATTGAATGGGCGTGATATTAAGACCGTTATTACAGTGAAATTAAAAAGAAGAACGTTCCTAAATCCTAAAATTTGAGGTTTAGAAATTATATTTTGCATTCTACACATTCTATATCGAATAGAGGTAAGTTAAACTAAAGCAATGCAATTGCTATAATTTAAAACCCTCTTTTGAATTTCCCGTTTATCCCCAGAGTGAACTATCCCTATTAGTTACTTTCATGAAAAGGTTGAAATGTTTCGACGAAAACATGTATCGCCCTACGACGGTCAAGAAACCGGATACCATTTATGTTTAATAACTTGGATCGTATCGATCTTTGAGAAAAGAATGTTAATTCAAATCACTAGTACATGAAACGATCTTTTCAAAAATATTTTATTTTGGTCTTTTCTATTAGTTTAATATGACACAAGTGTGCATGGGGTAACAATGTTTACGTTTTATACTTACTATATAGATCGGTATTTTTTCTTGAAAAACTTTTACTCAAACTAAGATTTAAGATCTGTTTTCCGTGGTTCAAAGATAGTAGATATCTATTTCATTTCCACATTTAGTCTATTCTTTTTCTACTTTGATAACCAACCAAAACCAATTGTAGAAGACGTTTGAGAAGACCCTGGAATATATCTTTAGTTTGACACAGAATTGTAACGTAATTACTACGTGACAATCAACGTACTCATCTACATTCCATTCATCCTTATGTAACTTTCATTTAAGCAAACGCTCAGCTGCCTCTTTAACCCCCTACTCGCGAAATGGCGGAGTTGACAGAGACAGGCGCCATCTTAGGCCCGCTTCAGATTTTCAAATGTTAATATCTAGAGTTTAAATTTATTAATATTCAAACAAATTATATGGTAAGCATCAATAAAAGAGTCTCTATAAATATTCTAAAAATAAATGAAAAATATTGAAAAACAAAAAAGTTAGGAAATATGATTTTTTTTAATTCGCTTGTCTAACGACCGGAAGTACTGACGACGAACGAAAGGTCGCGTCCTGGAAGGCGAATATCACGATCTATAATCCCTGAAAGTTTCACATTGATATCTTTTACCGTTCTTGAGTTTAACCGCGGACAAAATGTCATTTTAAAATCAGGAAATGTCCCGTAACTTGGCACCAAAAGGGAATTTTCAAAAAATCGCTCAGATAGATCAAGTTCATGTTACGACACATCTTTTCTCATAATTTCATGTAATTCCATCCAGTAGTCTTCGAGAAATCGCGTGCACAAAATTTTGGAAAAAAAATAAAAAGAATAATAAGAAACAGTAGAATAACTACTAGATACGATCTCGTTGCGAGCAACGAGAGGTCTTCCGTCCGTTTTAGGAAAAGAAACCCACGTAAAATCGAGCTGAAAAAAGATTCAAAATTTTGGTCACAAGGAGGATTGAACCCATGTCGCCAACGTGAATGCGTTTTTTTTTTTTTTTACTTTTTTATCCTCAACGCGCTAACCATTAAGCTATTGGGAGTACTGCTCTAAACATACTTGTGTATACTTTTGCAACAGTTCACCTGTCTAAGAGTTATAAAATGCATTCATAATTTCGCGCCAAACGCCACGAGTAAATATTTGCGCCTTTTCTTTGGACTGATCTATTAAATAGGTATGATAGCTTCAATTAAATTTTAAAAATAAAACATTCATAGCGCCTTAATTTTATTTCGACGTTAAGAAAGTATATGTAACACATTATACACATTACATATTGTATCTAGCTCACTTACACTAAAGCAGTGAAACGGAAATTAAGTTTTAAGATTGACACTCAATTGCAACTTATTACTGTAACGTGTCGGACCTGAGCGGTCAGTAGGTCCGTGCTCGGATTACCGAGTTTTACTGGGGATATGATTGCATGCAATATTTACAGATAATAATATGACACCTGCCTGGTGTCTTTAAATCAAATGACCTAAGTGCTTTGTACACTTATATATCTTCAGTTAATACCGGCACCTGCCTGGTGCCATATGACAATTGCCTCACCATACAACTGACTATATAAGTCAACAGCCACCTGCCTGGTGCCTCTTGATTTAGCCTTTAACACCTGCCTGGTGTCTTACTGCTTACCAAGTTGCCTATATAACTCTAGCCAAGTAGCTACAATATACTTACACAGTATTTAACTTTGTAAGAGCTTCTCTGTTCTAATTACAAACCTATAGCTAACGTCAAACAGCTATATTTTAACTAGTCACTGACTACGGCAACTTTGCACAATTCGATTTGATCGATACACTTATTGGTTTCTGTACCAAAGTGAAGCCACAAGCCAATTGGCTGTATTGCCCCCTCGTACCTCAACTTAATCAATGATCATAAGTTATCAGATATCATATTTATAAAATACTACAGACTGCCTTTCTTTTGGCAACACTATTATTATTTTCTAACAGAACATCATTTATCAATAATACTTGTATAATTCTTTTGTCAATTGACCAATTAATTACAATATTTACATTGAATATCTATTACAATATACACAAGTAACGGGAGGTAACTCCTGCAACCCATTTCACTACTACGTGAGAGTCGAAGTAGTTTTTTACATTTCATGTATCCTTATGTCAGAATCGTTTAATCAAACGCTCAGCTGCCTCCATAAACCCCTACTCGCGAAATGGCGGAGTTGACAGAGACAGCCGCCATCTTGGTCCCGCTTCAGATTTTCAAATGTTAATATCTAGAGTTCAGACAAACCAATATCCAAACAACTTACATAGTAAGCATCAATCAAAGAGTCTCTATTATCATTCCAAAAATAAATAAAAAATATTGAAAAACAAAAAAGTTAGAAAATGCGATTTTTTTAATTCACTTCTCCTAGCGACAGGAAGTACCGACGACGAACGAACAGTCGCGTCCTGGATGGTATATATCACGATATATAATCCCTGAAAGTTTCATGTTGATATCTTTTACCGTTTTTGAGTTTAATCGCGGACAAAATGTCATTTTAATTTCAGGAAATTGTCCGTAACTTGGCACCGGAAGTGTGTTTCCAAATTTCCTCTCGGATATAATAAATTCATGTAACAACACATCTTTCCTGAAAATTTCACGTAATTCCATCGAGTAGTCTTCGAGAAATCGCGTGCACAAAATTAGAAAGTCAAAAAAATAAGAAAAATAATAATAATAAGAAACAATAGAATCACTATAAGGTCTTCCGTGAAGACGGAAGACCTTAAAAAGAAACAGTAGAATCACTATAAGGTCTTCCGTCTGAAACGGAAGACCTTAATAATAAGAAACCGAGTAAAAACAATATGTTCCCAAACTTCGTTTGGGGAACATAATAAGAATAATAACTAGGAGACTTATTGTTCACAGAACAATAAGAGGTCTTTCCACCTTCTTTGAACTCTGTTTTATATCTGACTCCTAAAAATTAAATTCCATGAAAAAGAAACCAAAACTCTCTTAAAGCATAGAAAAAATGAAAATTTAAAAAAGAAAAAGAATGACCTTGACCTTTGACCTTGGAAAAATAATCAAGGTCAAAGGTCAAGGGTCACAATGCAATTGACCCCATGCTTCTACCACTTATAGTTTTCAAGTTATAAGGTTTAATAGTAAGTACAAAGAAGTTAAAGGGCAATAACTCATATAAGGGGTCATCAGATTCTTTTGCACTTATACAATGAAGTTAGGTCTAAAGACCCTTAAGACATTAGTGAAGGTTTGGTGTCTGTAGGGTCTACAGTTTCGGAGGAGTAGCGATAACAAGGTTTTTTGCACAAGGGGCAATAACTTTTAAAAGGTTTAATCTTAGGGGACAAGAATGAAATCTTTGAAACAGTTTTAAGAGTACATATCACTGATGCATAAACATTAAGTATATGTTGAAAGACAAAAGAGATACAAAAAAAGCTAATTCTCTCATTTTTGGAATGACCTTGACCTTTGACCTTTACATGAATTTTAAGGTCAAAGGTCAGTGAATCTTATGCAGTTGGTCCCATGTCTCTACGACTTCTTGTTTTGAAAATTTTAAATTATTTGTAAAATTCAAAAAGTTTCAGGGGCAATAACTCACTGAAGGGGTCAATGAATACTTTCGCAATGTATCAATGAAGTGTCTACTAAAGTAGTCGAAGACATTAGTGAAGGTTTCATTTCTCTACTGTTTACGGTTTCGGAGGAGTAGCGATAACAAGCTTTTTTGCGAAAGGGGTAATAACTCCGAAAGGGGTCATAGTTCATATACGCAGGGTCAACTGCGAAAATCTTTTACGGAGTACATTATTATGAATTTAAAATCTTTTCGATAAATCTTGAAACTCAAAATCACACGGCGGAAAAATAATAAAAAATAAAAAAAAAACAGAAGAAAATCAATAGGTCTTTCCACAGAAAGGTGGAAAGACCTAATAATAAGAAACAGAGTAAAAACAATATGTTCCCCAACTTCGTTTGGGGAACATAATAATAATAATAACTAGGAGACTTATTGTTCACAGAACAATAAGAGGTCTTTCCACCTTCTTTGAACTCTGTTTTATATCTGACTTCTAAGAATTAAATTCCATGAAAAAGAAACCAAAACTCTCTTAAAGCATAGAAAAAATGAAAATTTAAAAAAAAAAGAATGACCTTGACCTTTGACCTTGAAAAAATATTCAAGGTCAAAGGTCAAGGGTCACAATGCAATTGACCCCATGCTTCTACCACTTATAGTTTTCAAGTTATAAGGTTTAATAGTAAGTACAAAGAAGTTAAAGGGCAATAACTCATATAAGGGGTCATCAGATTCTTTTGCACTTATACAATGAAGTTAGGTCTAAAGACCCTTAAGACATTAGTGAAGGTTTGGTGTCTGTAGGGTCTACAGTTTCGGAGGAGTAGCGATAACAAGGTTTTTCGCACAAGGGGCAATAACTTTTAAAAGGTTTAATCTTAGGGGACAAGAATGAAATCTTTGAAACAGTTTTAAGAGTACATATCACTGATGCATAGACATTAAGTATATGTTGAAAGACAAAAGAGATACAAAAAGAGCTAATTTTCTCATTTTTGGAATGACCTTGACCTTTGACCTTTACATGAATTTTAAGGTCAAAGGTCAATGAATCTTATGCAGTTGGTCCCATGTCTCTACGACTTCTTGTTTTGAAAATTTTTAATTATTTGTAAAATTCAAAAAATTTCAGGGGCAATAACTCACTGAAGGGGTCAATGAATACTTTTGCAATGAATCAATGAAGTGTCTACTAAAGTAGTCGAAGACATTAGTGAAGGTTTCATTTCTCTACTGTTTACGGTTTCGGAGGAGTAGCGATAACAAGCTTTTTTGCGAAAGGGGTAATAACTCCGAAAGGGGTCATAGTTCATATATGCAGGGTCAACTGCGAAAATCTTTTACGGAGTACATTCTTATGAACTTAAAATCTTTTCGATAAATCTTGAAACTCAAAATCACACGGCGGAAAAATAATAAAAAATAATAAGAAAAAGGAAAAAAAGAAACAGAAGGAAATCAATAGGTCTTTCCACAGAAAGGTGGAAAGACCTAATAAGAAACAGAGTAAAAACAATATGTTCCCAAACTCCGTTTGGGGAACATAATAATTGTGGTAAGCGTCAGTATTAGGCCATCCATCCAACTAACCTTATGGTAAGGGTCATCTCTGAATGTGCATCTTCTTCTCACTGCCGACTGGGCTCTAAAGAAACACACAGCTTTGCTGCGCTTGCTTCTATACCATTTGTTAAGGTCACGGGATCTGCTTTAGCCAGTAGTATATCTTCAAAGGCCGACAAACAAAGTTATAAATGGTTGCACTTGCCCTACTGAAAAAGCCCAAATCCACTTTTGGGCGATTCACTCTTTACATGTAAAATGTGCAAAACTTTTCTCAGGTTCGGCCCATGTCAAATTGCTTTTGATGTCTTTGATTAATGTTAATTTTATGAATAGGAAAACTTTACGAAAATTCAGTTGAATGCCGTAAGAACCATCACTGGAGCTTCAATATTTTCTTCTGAAGACATGCTTGGAACTCCTTTTACAAACACAGAGAACTGCTTATGAAATGTCAATGATAAGAGAGAAAAAATCACCCTACAGTTATAGTCTGAAGATAACAAACAGAAATCAAGCCCAAACGTCCAAAAGAAGAGCAAACATGTACCACACACACAAAAATCAGAGATGGAATCAGGTGCCATTGAGAAGTAAAGTAAGCATGTTCTGTCGACCAATCACATCCACCATGTGCTTCTTAACATGATCAGGCAAACGGGGAAAAAGTCAATAGACATTCATTGTTTAAAAATTGCCTTTCTATTAGTAAAAAATAAGTTTATACTTCTACGTAACGGAAGACTGAAAACTCATCTCGTCATCTCTTATTCTTGACACAGAAATATTCGCTGTTCTTTTAATATACCGGAATATTTTTTCACACTCAATGATACAGTATTTTATAACAATTTCAATATCTAAATGTTCACTTAACATAATATAGAACTGGAAATAAAATCCCTACCTCTGCATAAGTTTAGATATTAAATCGTAGCTCAGGTGAAGACATGCCTCTTTTTGATTGTTGCTGATTAATTTCTATTAGTCTTTTATTTTTAAACGACTTGGTAATGAAAACGATAATAAAACCAATCTAAACTCACGAGTGAAATATGCGCCCTTTTGAGTGTTGTCTATATACGTCCTTCATTTTGGAATGAAGATTTCATTAAGCCAAGTCGATGTTCTTCTTGTTTTTGTTACTGTCTAATGTTGAAAAGAATGGTTTCTTTTTTTCAATTCATTAATTGCCTAGTTTATACTTCATTCCAGTTCCATTACAATATGATGTGGTTTCTGCCGACAGGGCTTGTAGCAATATCATCTTTTTAAAAGAACTTGGTTTTAATTCAACTTCTGGTGTTCCAACTTATTCTCGCAGTTCATTCCCCAAGGATGAAATTCTTCAATTAAAATAACATTTCCTTACTAAACATTCCATTACCCCGCGCACTTTATAAACTGACATGGATTTTCGCACAAATTAACGTCACATTGTTACAATGCAAATTTGTTTACGAGACAACAACATATTTGCATATATGTCTTTTACATGTATATAAATTTAGGTGTAAGAGGTTTAAAATACCGTATTTTTCTTTCCTCGTCACAATTGTACAACTTTAAATAGAAATTGTAAACTGCGTTTGAAAACTAGGAGGGACTATATTTTTGGTGGCGTTTGAAAGTATCTTCTTTTCTGCCTCTCAAAATTATCATAGAACAATAAATGTAGTTATACTTTTTTACACAGTCAACGACTAGAAGAAATTTTCAAATGTAAGTTAAATTAATAATAAGGGATTAGTCCCTTATTATTAATATATCAAATAAATATGATTTTTCAAGCAAACTAGAACAATGTTAACTTTTAAATGGTTCCAATCTACATGTAAGTACCGATTTGAGCCAACAATCCGTAATAAGCGTTTCTTTTCTCTCTCTCTTTTCTCTCTTACTAAACAATCAAATCTTTTTGTCTTTTAGCATTTTGTATCTTTATGTGACAGCTTTACCATATGTGAAATAAGGAAAATTTAAATATAGGAAGCATTAAAAATTATCTAATACATGTATATCCTAAAAATTTAAGAAAAATTGAGAAAATTCGGATCAACCAATTTCCATTTTAGTTAAATTATTTATGTCAATTCGGATATATCTTCTTATAGGACCTATATGGCTGTATCTTTTTATGAAAAATCAAAAACAAGTAGGGATAGCATGATTGGCAACAGTAATTTTTGTTCTTAATGTCCAGGGGAAAGGTAATGACCTGGGCCTGACCCTGCCTCTAATATCAAAAGGTCAAATTTAATCTCACTGATACCATTACTTAGCGTCTTGACTATGTCAAAATTTCATTAATTTTTGAATACAAAAAATGTCAGAAAAATCATACCTTAAAATATAATTTTCACAAAATAATTCTATAGGATTTTGATATATGCTCTTGTATAGTTTCCAAATGCTTTTTCATGGTTTCTCGTCAAATGCAGCCGTCTTTGTATCCGTTCTATTGAAAATAAATACATTGTCTAGACACAAAAACATTGCAGATCATGTAACTTCTGGGTTTTTTTTCCATACATAAACATGACTCTAAAGCGGAAGTTTGAATATTTCAGACCGTAAATGTGAAATAATTTTTCTCTTAAGTAGTAATAATTCATTATTTTAACGGATAAACAATACTTTATTATCCTATCTTTTGACATGATTTCTTTTTTGGCGCTTCATCTCGGCAAAAACAAGACAAGTATGGTAAATGTGTAAAGTGTTAAGAAAAATACTTATCTTTAAGAAACTCGTTTGAAAATTTAAGCTTATAGTATAAAAGAAAGCTCCATAAATTTTATTTGTGAATACGTATGGTAGAATTATACAGATGTAACATCACACGATTTATTAAATTAAGTCCCCTTTAAAACATCGACTTTAGAAACTGATTTAAAAGAATGTGTGCATTTGACATGAGATCTTTATTACATAATAGGTTAATGACTTGTACTTAAGTTCGATTATGTTAAGTTTTATTGCCAGATGAGTATAACCTTAATTTGTGCAAAAACCACGTGAGATTAAAAAGTGCTGTATATATTTACCAGGTGAATTGATGTAATATTCAACTTTTGGTTATGCATAGAGTTCTGTTTTATGGAACCTTTCTTATAGATCCAGGTACCGGCATTTAAAACGCCAATAATGCAATATAGTATTTTAAGACAAATTTAATTTCTTTAATTTCCTATACATTACTAGAAAAGGCTTCATTTACAGAAAAAAACTCATTTGTCCTTTTATTTCCGAGTGTACATGTACAAAACACTGACTTTCATTAAATAAAATTATTAGATATGAGCACTTACACTGTACACATAATCGGCAAATGGAGTTTAAGTCTCACATCCATTCTTCCTCACCGAACGAATTATTTCAAAAAAGAGGCAAGCTATTGAGAAACAAATTGATGAAACCAGGGTATCAGCGGTCTCGGTTTAAGTGCACATTTTGCACCATTTTATGGCAATTGTAATGAACTTATCAAAATAATACAATTTACCATTAAATTGGAGTGTTGACTGATTTTCTATAATCACAATGTTAAGCAATTCCAGTGACTTGTCTACGTTTCTCCTTGTGCCCGATCACGACAAAGAGCACTTGATGGTAGTGACCGGTCGACAGGACTGCTTACTCCTCCATGGATTCTGATCCCCTTTATGATGTTTTTAGATTGACACATTTGCTTTTCCCCACTTGGTATTGTTTGGTTGGATTTTTGAGCTTGATTACAGTACATTATCTCTATTTATAATAGATAAAAACTTATCCAAAAGCACATGTTTTGTTTGTTTTTGTTTTTTATTTAACACAGCATTTAAACTGCTTCACTGAAATTATAAACAATACTGGGAAAAGCACAGAGTGTATAACATTAAACAGAGAAATGATCACATCTGACTTCTGACTCAGAATGGCTGGTCTGATGTAAGCTATCAGTTGTACCATAATCATCGGCAAGGCGGGTATAACTGTAGGCAGAACTGCCGAGCGTAACATTTTGAAAGCTCTTATTTGCCATTGTTTGCCAGATACACTTGTTTTTCTATCATTTTCTTTCCTCCCAGATGTGTAAGGTGCATTATTTTGGATTGACATCATGTTTGTATCATTTTTATTTTCCTGTTTAAGAGATGATCCACATTGTGTCTTGATGCTTAGGTCCTTTCTATTTAGACTGTTCTCTTGGTAAGTGCTGCTTGAAGCGACTGTTACAAAAATTACATTTCTTGTACTTGGAGTCACTGCTTTTACATTTTCTTTAGTTTCAGCTTCAATTTGTTGGTTCTTTGTTTTATTTAGAACTTGAACTCGAGTGAATTTTCTCCTCATTTTAATTGTAATGTATGTATATAAGACTACCATGACTAATACTTCAATGGACAAAATTGTTCTGTGATAATCCAGGAAAAATCTTGAATTTGGTCCTAATATATCATGCACTCCACATGATGCCGACCTTTTCCGTGAAAACATCAAGAAAAATGGCAGTATTAGAGTCGTCGAGAAAATAATGATGATACAAAGAAAAATCACCTTAGACTTCTTTGTGCTTAAAATTTTAAAGCAATGTCTTAGTGAAAAATGTAGAGCACACATCCGTTCTATACACTGATAAAGTAGAAGCAATAGTATAGTATATCTGGCCGCACATATGGAAAGCTGCACTACGATACAACTATAAACTGAATGATTTCTTGCGAACATTCCATACATGTACATTGTATCTATAACAAGCTCCGACAATGAAATCGACATGAAAATTAAGTTCTGGTGTTCTTTTCGAAGTTCTTTATCCAGCATCATAATAAAACAACAGGCACAATTCAAAATAATTGAGATCACCAACACAACACCTAAAACTGGATAGAAGACTCTACCGTACACTCCTTCAAAGGACCAGTCCTGGTTCATCTTGAGTTTACAATAAATGTAAGTAAGTGAAAACTTCAAATCTAATTCGATACCTTAAGATAAACGTCAAGGAGGAAGCTCTACATTATCGTAATCTGACAGTTGAATTGGAGGTCGAAATCAGTGTCCAGATTTAATCGATAACATGAAACATGTTCATTTTCAGTAGAAAGTCGTCTATTGGGTGATAAGAAAAGTCGTGTTGGGTGTTTTTACGATGTATGACAAACAAATTGTTTATCAAATATGTAAATGTTAACTGTTTAGTAAAGGGAAGTTTTGATTGCTATCTGTTTTGGGTGACAAACAGAAAGATGACGAATGAGCATTGCCACACAAATTAATGTCGAATTAATGTCGAAGGACGGTTCAGTATTCGTGTACATGCATGCTTGATTTTCCTTCCAGATAATCATTTAGATTTCGTTTAAATCAAAAGTAATTGACTTAAAAGTAACTTATTTATATAATCATATTTAAAAATAATTTTAGACCGTAACTCCAAATATATATTTATAAAAGTGCTAATCATTGCCCCTCCATCTCTGAAATGTAAAGGAGGGTAAAACATAAACATACTTTCCACCATTAATGAACACTGTAGAAGTACAGTAACTTTTTTCCACGTGGTATTAAGTAACTCTATGTACGCGGTCACATTCCGCGGAAATTTGTCCAAGTTAATGTCAATGTAAGGCATTTAGTGACAATCTAGAAAATCCGCGTAATTTTCTACCCGCGGATTAAACAGAAATTGAGATTCCGCGGAATTATGACCCCGTGGAAAATAGTTCGTCTACAGTATTTTAATGAAAGACATGAACATAAATCATAAATGATATTCTTTTGTAAGTGTTTTACAATGTACATGATATAATTCATTACAGTCATTATAGAAATTTTAAAAAGACATCAACTGCTAATATGAGTTCATCATTTTCCCGCAATGTTTAATGAATTGCATCACAAAATTATAGATAATCACCTATCATTACTGAAAATTAATTTCTTTTATTTCCAAAACATATTAGATTTATTATGATTACCGAAGATTCAAATTAAATGAAACGTAAGTTTAAAGCCCACTTATTGCTCTTAAGATACAAGTTATTTTTCTGACACAGATGCCTATATATATGGTCACAAAGCAAAACTCACTTATTTTAACGGATATTTTTTATAAAACCACGGATACGCACCAATATCTAAACTTCACTTCGTGCCATCCTACTCACACCAAAAGAAATATCCCTTACAACTTAGCCAGAAGGATTTGTATGATTGTGAAAGATACAGAAACTAGAAATCAAAGGTTGACCGAACTAAAAACATTTCTTCTAGCACAACATTATCCAGAAAATCTTATCCTTTCTGCCATAGAAGAATCCAAGAAAATTCCGCAGCATATTTTAAGAACAACCAGAAAAAAGGACAAAGATCCATTCTTAATCCCTTTTGTAACAACATTCAATCCGAAACACATTAATATATTTCAAGAGGCAAGAAAGAATTTTACCATCATTGAACGGGATAATGATCTTCATCAACTTATACCAAAATCGGATTTGATTCGCAGCCAAAGACAACCGCCAAATTTAAAAAGACTATTGACCAGAGCTAAATTCAACACCACTCCAGAACAATATTCCGTAACAAGATGCGGTGATCCGAGATGCGGTACCTGTCCTAACCTACGAACAGGATCCTCTATTATTTTCAAGTGTGGAAAAACATTTCTTGTGAATGAAAATATGACCTGTAAGAGCAAAAACCTCCTTTATTGTATTACGTGTAACAACTGCGGAGAGGAATACATCGGCCAGACCGGGACCCAATTAACCTCCCGCATGCGCGTACATCGCCAACAAATTAACAATCCGAGCCTAAGAAACACGCCATGCAGTGAACATTTCGATATTTGCTCACAAGGAAACTACTGTGTGTTCCCCTTTTATAAACTTAGGAACGATTCCACTGCAATGAGATTAGCAAAAGAAAACTACTTCATAAATCTTTTTTCACCAAAACTGAACAAACATTAACATTGAGAAATTACCTAATTTTATATATCATCAATTAGAATTTCTGTTTACTTTGTTTATTGAGACTGAAAAATATGTGATGTATTGTCCATTATTGTCCAATTTGATTTTCCCTAACTTTTACGTAACGTAGCCATACTATGACGTCATAGATTACTTCCTTCCCTGCAAAGACTCTCATGACGTCATGACGTCATAGTTAACGTTACTAAGCAAAACAATCAGTTCAATTTATGTACACCTGAAGACGGATTATGAGATCCAGAAAGCGCTTGTGTTAAATGAAATTTGGAAACTTCATTTTCTTTTTCTTTTATAATTATTTTCACCTGTGTGACATCGACTGTGAACTATTTTCAACTATATATATATATATATATATATATATATATATATATATATATATATATATATATATATATATATATATATATATATATATATATATCAAAATTAAATCCAAGATAAACAAACAAGTTTACGTTTAATTTTTTACACTAAGCGCTTTCGCCGTAACGGCTCTTCAGAGTGTAACAATGATAATAAAAACAATACAACTTCGTTGTTATGACGTCGTTATTATGACGTCACAAAGGCAGCGTTATACATTGGCACAGGTAAATGACATCTCCATGAATACCCATATTAAGGATAATATCACTAGACGGGAACGAGAAGCTATCAAAAGCCTTGCAAGTGATAATTCTATTATCATAAAGGAAGCAGGTAAAGGGGGAGCAATTGTCATTATGGATACGGATCGTTACAAAGAAATGGTGTTGGACCAACTTAATGACAACAATTTTTACAAAGAATTAGTTTCTAATGAAGACAGTAAAACCATGCGCAGGATTAAGAAATTTACAACTAATTTTGCGGAAAATTTAACCAAAAAGGAAGTGGATTATTTAACCAATTTTGAAATTAAATCCAGTAACTTTTATGGTTTACCAAAGATCCACAAATCCAAAGAAATACAGAACGGACTTGAAGGTAAAAACTCATTATCTATAAAATTACCTCGACCAACGGATTTAAAACTTAGACCAATTGTAGCAGGCCCTGCATGCCCCACGCACAGACTCAGCAACTTGTTGGATATACTTCTAAAGCCTCTATGCCAACTTGTACCAAGTTATGTAAGGGATGATTTGGATTTTCTCGGCCACATTCCAGATACAGTTGAACTAAATACTGAGATGGTTAGTTTTGATGTAACGAGCCTCTATACCAACATACCGCATACACTTGGACTAGAAGCAATCGCTTTTTGGATTGACAAATACCACAATCAAATTCACGAAAGATTTTCTAAAGACTTTATTCTAGAAGGAATAAAAATAGTATTAGAGAATAATCATTTTGTTTTTGACGGGAGAAATTTTCTACAAATTAAGGGAACAGCGATGGGCACGAAAGTTGCCCCAACCTATGCAACCCTAGTTCTCGGTTTTTTAGAAGAAAAACTGTTCAGCGAAACAGAGAGACGATTTGGAAATCCTTTTGCGCAATACATACGATTTAATTGGAAACGATACTTAGATGATTGTTTCATTTTTTGGACGAGATCTACTGAGGATTTACAAGAATACCATACCATTCTTAACAATCTACATCCTTCTATTAAATTTACCTTGGAAAAGAGCAGGTTAGAACTACCCTTTTTTGGATATTCTTATAATTAAGGAGGGTCGCAAAATCATAACAGATTTATACTACAAGAAAACGGATTCCCACCAATATCTCATATTTAATTCTTGCCACCCGTCACACGTTAAACGTAACATACCTTTTAATATGGCAAGACGTGTTTGTACCATTGTCATAGATGAAACCAGAAGAAATGGCCGTCTACAGGAATTAAAAACATTTTTGCTCAGACAAAAATATCCTAACGACTTAATAGATATAGCAATTGAAAAGGCCAAGTCAATACCGACTGCAGATCTCCGTTCTACTAGACGAGGACGCCAGGAAAACAATAAGGAAATCCCGCTGGTCGTTACCCATAACCCACGGAACCTTAATATATATAACTCCGTAAAACAGTGTTTTCCTATTTTACAGCAATCCCAAAATTTAAAGGAATTAATTGACCCAAAGAGCATCATCTATAGCCGACGCCAACCTCCAAACCTAAAGAAACTCCTAACAAGAGCCAGATTCTCATCGGATGAGGAAAAACGCACTGTAGCCAAATGTATGGATCCCCTGTGTGGAACCTGCCCTTATTTAAAAACCGGAGAAAATTTTACATTTAAATGTGGTAAAACGTTTACCGTCAATGCGAATATGTCATGCAAAACTAGAAATTTAATATACTGTATGACTTGTACTTCATGCGGGGAAAACTATATTGGACAGACCGGTAACAAACTAGCTGACCGTGTAAGAGTCCATAAACAACAAATACGAGACCCCTCCGTCAGGAATACACCTTGCAGTGAACATTTTGATTCATGTGCGAATGGAAACTTTATGATATTTCCATTTTATAAAATCACAGAAGATAATGAACAATTACGGAGGGCCAAGGAAGATTATTTTGTTAAATTATTTCAGCCTAAATTAAATGTAAATTGAACATTTTAGCTCTAAAGAAATGTTCCATTTTATTACAATGTACATGTGTTTAACTCTATACATTTGGCGCTTTTTTGACATTTACCTGTGCCAATGTATAACGCTGCCTTTGTGACGTCATAATAACGACGTCATAACAACGAAGTTGTATTGTTTTTATTATCATTGTTACACTCTGAAGAGCCGTAACGGCGAAAGCGCTTAGTGTAAAAAATTAAACGTAAACTTGTTTGTTTATCTTGGATTTAATTTTGATTTATAACTTAACCTATACCATGGACTTCTACAACATTTCCCCTATATATATATATATATATACTTTTATATATATTTTTATATATATATATATATATATATATATATATATATATATATATATATATATATATATATATACAACCCCGGGCTGGGGCGGAAGTGGGTATCCATGTAAAAGTGAATTTCTTTGTGCTTTCTATATTAATATTTCTTCACTTAGGGCAGTTATGTTAGTTTAGGAGTTGTTGTAAATTGTGCTTTATAAATAATTAATTTCATTACAACATGTATTGGTAACAATCCTCTGTTAAAACTAATGTCCAAATGACTGTATCTCACTTCTATTCTCAATGACTGTGTAGTGTAGGGCAGCGCCGCGAGAATTCCATTGGCATCGAAAGCAAGTTTTTTGACTTGCCTAGATAGCCGAGCGGTCTAGCATTGCACTGCTAGGAGACAGATTCCGAAGGTCGAGAGTTCAACCCCGGGCTGGGGCGGAAGTGGGTATCCATGTAAAAGTGAATTTCTTTGTGCTTTCTCTCTCTCTCTCTCTATATATATATATATATATATATATATATATATATATATATATATCAGGATATGAACAAAAACTGTGAATTACCATGTTGATGAATATTATTATACACGTTGTAATTTTTTTTAAATCGTCTTTCAAGTTATTGCTAACTCAGAAAAAATATTCTTCTCGAACATTACTTCTCGAAGTCCATTACCCTATTTTTATTGAGGTGGGAGCAACATCTAGAGCAACCCGGCTACTGGAAAACATTTTCATAATGAATGCTATACACTGATTCAGAAATTCACTGATTAAACTATGATAATCGGTACTCATACGCACAACTCTAAACGTTTTAATCTTATATATACATGCATACTACAATGATTCTTTAGTTTTATTTAAATATTTAACACATAAGTGATCAATTGCTTCTATTTCACTTCTAC